>NC_044570.1:2438915-2494595 GCF_007565055.1 Rhinopithecus roxellana
GCCTTCTGCTAGCTTTTGAATGTGTTTGCTCTTGCCTCTCTAGTTCTTTTAATTGTGATGTTAGAGTGTCAATTTTAGATCTTTCCTGCTTTCTCTTGTGGGCATTTAGTGCTATAAATTTCCCTCTACACACTGCTTTAAATGTGTCCCAGAGATTCTGGTATGTTGTATCTTTGTTCTCATTGGTTTCAAAGAACATCTTTATTTCCGCTTTCATTTTGTTATGTACCCAGTAGTTATTCAGGAGCAGGTTGTTCAGTTTCCATGTAGTTGAGCGGTTTTGATTGAGTTTCTTAGTCCTGAGTTCTAGTTTGATTGCACTGTGGTCTGAGAGACAGTTTGTTATAATTTCTGTTCTTTTACATTTGCTGAGGAGTGCTTTACTTCCAATTATGTGGTCAATTTTGGAATAAGTGCAATGTGGTGCTGAGAAGAATGTATATTCTGTTGATTTGGGGTGGAGAGTTCTATAGATGTCTATTAGGTCCGCTTGGTGCAGAGATGAGTTCAATTCCTGGATATCCTTGTTAACTTTCTGTCTCGTTGATCTGTCTAATGTTGACAGCGGAGTGTTGAAGTCTCCCATTATTATTGTATGGGAGTCTAAGTCTCTTTGTAAGTCTCTAAGGACTTGCTTTATGAATCTGGGTGCTCCTGTATTGGGTGCATATATATTTAGGAGAGTTAGCTCTTCCTGTTGAATTGATCCCTTTACCATTATGTAATGGCCTTCTTTGTCTCTTTTGATCTTTGATGGTTTAAAGTCTGTTTTATCAGAGACAAGGATTGCAACCCCTGCTTTTTTTGTTCTCCATTTGCTTGGTAGATCTTCCTCCATCCCTTTATTTTGAGCCTATGTATGTCTCTGCATGTGAGATGGGTCTCCTGAATACAGCAGACTGATGGGTCTTGACTCTTTATCCAGTTTGCCAGTCTGTGTCTTTTAATTGGAGTATTTAGTCCATTAACATTTAAGGTTAATATTGTTATGTGTGAACTTGATCCTGCCATTATGATATTAACTGGTTATTTTGCTCGTTAGTCGATGCAGTTTCTTCCTAGCCTCGATGGTCTTTACATTTTGGCATGTTTTTGTAATGGCTGGTACCGGTTGTTCCTTTCCATGTTTAGGGCTTCCTTCAGGGTCTCTTGTAAGGCAGGCCTGGTGGTGACAAAATCTCTAAGCATTTTCTTATCTGTAAAGGATTTTATTTCTCCTTCACTTATGAAACTTAGTTTGGCTGGATATGAAATTCTGGGTTTAAAATTCTTTTCTTTAAGAACGTTGAATATTGGCCCCACTCTCTTCTGGCTTGTAGAGTTTCTGCCGAGAGATCTGCTGTTAGTCTGATGGGCTTCCCTTTGTGGGTAACCCGACCTTTCTCTCTGGCTGCCCTTAAGATTTTTTCCTTCATTTCAACTTTGGTGAATCTGGCAATGATGTGTCTTGGAGTTGCTCTTCTGGAGGAGTATCTTTGTGGCGTTCTCTGTATTTCCTGAATTTGAATGTTGGCCTGCCCTACTAGGTTGGGGAAGTTCTCCTGGATGATATCCTGAAGAGTGTTTTCCAACTTGGTTCCATTTTCCCCCTCACTTTCAGGCACCCCAATCAGACGTAGATTTGGTCTTTTTACGTAATCCCATACTTCTTGCAGGCTTTGCTCATTTCTTTTTCTTCTTTTTTCTTTTGGTTTCTCTTCTCGCTTCATTTCATTCATTTGATCTTCAATCGCTGATACTCTTTCTTCCAGTTGATCGAGTCGGTTACTGAAGCTTGTGCATTTGTCACGTATTTCTCGTGTCATGGTTTTCATCTCTGTCATTTCGTTTATGATCTTCTCTGCATTAATTAGTCTAGCTGTCAATTCTTCCACTCTTTTTTCAAGATTTTTAGTTTCTTTGCGCTGGGTACGTAATTCCTCCTTTAGCTCTGATAAGTTTGATGGACTGAAGCCTTCTTCTCTCCTCTCGTCCAAGTCATTCTCTGACCAGCTTTGATCCGTTGCTGGCGATGGGCTGCGCTCCTTCGCAGGGGGAGATGCGCTCTTATTTTTTGAATTTCCAGCTTTTCTGCCCTGCTTCTTCCCCATCTTTGTGGTTTTATCTGTCTCTGGTCTTTGACGGTGGTGACGTACTGATGGGGTTTTGGTATAGGTGTCCTTCCTGTTTGATAGTTTTCCTTCTGACAGTCAGAAGGACTGTCTGTTGGTCTGTTGGAGATTGCTTGAGGTCCACTTCAGACCCTGTTTGCCTGGGTATCAGCAGCAGAGGTTGCCGAAGATAGAATATTGCTGAACAGCGAGTGTACCTGTCTGATTCTTCCTTTGGATGTTTCCTCTCAGGGGTGTACTCCACCCTGTGAGGTGTGGGGTGTCAGACTGCCCCTAGTGGGGGATTTCTCCCAGCTAGGCTACTCAGGGGTCAGAGACACACCTGAGCAGGCAGTCTGTCCATTCTCAGATCTCAACCTCCGCGTTGGGAGATCCACGGCTCTCCCCAACGCTGTCAGACAGAGTCGTTCGCGTCTGCACCGGCTCCCGCTACTTCCCCTTCCCTTGCCTTCTTGACTGCCTTCTCAATCAATGTAATTTGGATTCATGTTGCCTTCTGCATAAAGTAAACAAGAGGAACCTGAAAAAATGAATTTGATAAAAGGAAAATGTTATCCACTCTTTTGAGTTTCACCTATACTAGACAATTCAAGTGTGAAAGAAGTGATATTCAGATCCTGGAATATTTAATTTTAGTAAGTTTATCTGTTTTTAAATTGAATTTCCTGGTTGGAAAAGTATAGTAGATGTGCAGCAAGATACTTCTTGCTTAAATAAATATCATAGCAAAGTTTTGAGAATATTGTAGAAAATGTTACATTTTAAGCAATTATCTGGTTTTTTTTTTTGTGCCTATAATAATTGTACAAATTCAGTATAATTATGAGGGGGTCATTCATTATCTAATATTTTCTGCTTCAAACTCAATGTACTAACTTCAGTAAAAAGCATTCAATGATGCATGAACATTTTGGGAAATGTGGCCACGAAAATAAAAGTGTACAACAACCCCAAATTTAAATATCCCTTCATGGTTACTACATAAAACAGTAAAACAATGTAGCATAATGTTATTTGTAATGTAATGTATTACACTGAATATTATCACAGTTCCTCAATTTTAATGTCTTACAATTTTACTAAAATAACTCAGTCTCCCAATCATTTATTTTCCATGTCGAAAATTGTGTCTATTTAACTATTATCTTTTTAATACCAATTATCACATACATTTCAGAATCGCATTCACATTTTGAGGAAATATTTTTGCCCCTAGTAGAGATGAAGATTGTTTCTTGCCCATTTGAGTGGCTGTGTGAATGTTCTGAAGGTTAGCAAACTTATATTCTCTTAGAAACTTTTCACACATTTGAGAAATATGATTACAATATATCTTCAAAAATTGGAAAGAAAACTCAACTGTGTTCAACAAATATTACTTTCTTCTCTCCAAAAACCAGGCTGCAGAAATCATACATAGTATAGGGGATATTTAATTGTTTCACTGGAGTCTATCACAAACATAAATGATCCTATCATAGAATTATTTATGTTTCTGTAAGAAATAATATATATTTCTAATTCTTATTTTCTGGTATATAATTCAGAATATGAAATATGGAAATAAAGAAGAGAGAAAAAAACAAAATTAAAATCATATATTTTGTCCTATTTATTTTAGCTTTTATTTGTATTTGTGTGTTTTGTAAAATTAACAACAGGTTACAAAAGCATATGAATTCATATGTTTTAATTATTTCATCTAAGATAATGGAATTATTTTTTATTTTCTTGATAAATTTTATTGTTTTATTTTAATTATTGTAGAATTATTAGGCCAATAAACATAATAGATATTTAACCTTTTCAAAGGGTTGTTGTATCCTTGTATGGATTACTTATTGAAAATATTGTACTTTAATGGCATCTCATTTTAGAAAGCCACATCCCCTCTTTTTACTATTTGACCTTTGTATGTGATAATCTTCACATATGCATCTTTCTAGACAATTTTGATAGCTCTTTACAATAGATTTCAGTAAATGAAATTACTGTGACCAAATGTAGAGTGGTGAGATCACTGGTTCAAGGTGTTAATAAACAGAAAAAGAAAAATAGTAATAATGTTGCCAACAGCCTTAATAAGAATGTCTTATTGACCTGCCTTTTAAGCATTGTGTTGTCTTTTTTATTTTTTTATTTTATCTTATTTTTATTTTTATTTTTTGAGATGGAGTCTCACTGTGTCACCTGGGCTGGAGTACAGCCACATGATCTCAGCTCACAGCTACCTCCACTTCCTGAGTTCAAGTGATCCTCCCATCTCATGCTCTTGGATTACAGGTGTGCACTACTATGCCTGGCTAACTTTTGTGTCTTTAATAGAGACATAAAATAGAGACACCATATTGGCCAGGCTGGTCTTGAACTCCTGACTTTAAGTGATCCACCCACCTTTGCCTCCCAAAATGTTGAGATTACAGAGTGATCTATCATGCCTGGCCCTTTGTGTTGTTTTTGAAAGACAATAATGTTATGATAAAGACTTCTGTCTCATTATTAATAGTGCAATTATGACTAGATGTAAAGATAAGCAACTTTTTTGTAATGTTTATTGTTAGGCCTGCAAAAAACTGCTGTGAATTGTTCATGGTGAGGTTTTTGTATCTTGATTTCAGTTTAATTTTTCTCTTGAGTATTCAGCATGCTTTGTTAAAGGTATCAATTTTTTTTGAAATTAACATGAAATTTAGGCTACATATGAAATTATTTTAAATTGTGCTTAGTAAACTCTCATTACAACATTCTCTTTCCCATTTTTAAAAAAAATTATTTCCATTAAAACTATCAGGATAAAGATTTTGCTCTATATTTAAAATTTGGTTTTTGTCATGTTTTTATGTTGATAAGTATGTCTGTATTCCACTTCATCAATCACCTTACATTTTCAAAATATATTTATTTAGAAAATCCAATATGTGTTCTTCCATGAGGCAAAGTAAAGTATAACATTTCAGGTGATAAGATTAATACTAATAGAATCTTTGTTACTGCCTTATTATGATTATATTTGAAGAATTTTGGGTCTGGCAATTCATCCTACTTAGCTAAATGGACCCATTTTAAAGTTCAATAGTGTTTTTTTTTTTTTTCTTTTCCAAGTGATGCTGTATTTTTTTCTCTTACACATCCCCCCCACCCCACTTTTTAAAATAATTGTTTACCTTGTATGACTTTTTTTCTCTTTTTCAAGTGATGCTATACTCAAAAGAAAATACTCTAGTAGAAAAGAAAAGGAAAGAAAAGAAAGAAAAATATGGAAATAAAGGGAAAATAAGAGGCACAGTTACAGGCCAAAACCTCCTGGTGGAAATGCAACAGAAACCCCCACCTTGGTCACCATTTCTCTGCTGAGTTCCAGCAAACCACAATAATGACTGACATGGAAGCTTTGCTGGAATCTGGATATTGTTTTAAACCCTTCAGGAAATGAACTCATGAATAGACATTGAGGTGGGTACTACTTATAACCCTTATGCATATTTTAATATATGCGTATATATTCTAGTTTAAACATGTATATGCATGTAAACATATGCAAAAATATACTGAAAACCCAGCACAATTACTGTCAATTTCTCCACATTGATTTAATTAGAAAAATCCAAGCTTTTAAAACAAATTATTTCTGGGCAGTCATTTATGTGAGTGGTATATTGACAGCAGAGTGTTTGGAGATGAAAGGCATCTGGTCCCCATCTTCAGGCATTTGTACCAGCATACGAACCCGGAATACCATAGAACTATATACTTTATTTCATGGAATTGTGAAATGGGACTACAGGGAAGTAATTAAGCAACTTCTCACTGGGAGATTCAGGAATTCTTCACCAGGAGAATGATGTTCGAGCTGAGATTAAAGGACAGAGAGAAAGTATGGGGCCACAGCCTGAAAGAATGTGCAGCACCGTGACATGCAGCACAGGCATTTTCAGAGATGGAAACCTTACATGTCAGTGGGGTCCCTGGGTAAGGGACAAGAGTGGAGAAAAAGGAGAAGACGGTAGCATCCATCTGCTGACTTATCTGAGTGGATGTGACTGTCCTGTACGTGGAAAGGCTTCATACAGGGAAGACTTGCATATTATGAAAATATATGCAAAACTCTGGGAAGTGGACCAAAATGTGTTGACATGAGATGTGGAGAGAGTAACAGGTATAAGGGAAGAAAAAGGACAGTGGTCGTGGAGAGGGGAAGACAGAGAAAACGGGATGAGGGTGAAGTACTCATATTCAGGGATGGATTTTATGTGTCTGAAGGAGAAGAGAGGAATATAAATCTGGGAGTGGCTAACTGCGTAACATCTATGAGGAGTATACAGAGATGAGTGAAATATAGTAGAGATAAGAAGTTGAGCTGTGGACTTTTTCTAGGCTGAAAATGTCTGTACATGTTTACTTAATGATATGCATTTTGAGAAAAGGGGTACCTTTCCAAATACGTACGTAGATTTAAAAAAAAAAATGAAGCATCATCAATTAGCTATTTTTAACACCTTCTAACTAATTTAATAATACTGTATCTTCTTTTGAATGAGCTATATCATGCAGCATCCCTCTAGGAGCAAAATAAAATGATAACAAAAAGATTCTTAATATTATTCTTAATAATTGCTTTGTTGCTAATCAGCACTTTGGTCAACTCAGAATCTCAACAAGAATAATATTCTTAGTCCCACTTTAAATACAAAAGGCTAAGTAATTTTTTGAGATAGTACAGCTAGATTTTTGAAAACCTTGGAATTTGACCTTTAAATTCAGAATTCAATATCTAAAAATTTAGAGGTATTGTTGAAAATGTATTTGAAATATTTATAAAAGTGTAAGTACATATATGTGAAATAAATATTCTGTGCATGCACCTTTGCATCTCTTTCTCTTCTTGTGAAGACACCAGTCCTGTTGGATTAGAACTCTATCTTGATGAACTAATTTACCCTTAGTTACATCTTTAAATGCTGTATCTTCAAATACAGTGAAATTAGAGGGTGCGGTAGGAGGAAGACATAACCAGGCCATAACAGTGAGAAATGAATGCGTAAAGACATTTACATTTTATGAATTAAATTCCTGTGCAATTCCATAGCCATTATAATGCATAGTTAATGTTAAGGAACCTAAATGTCCTATCCAAAAACTACTGTGTAAAATGTATAGATCAAAAGTCCATCAATATTCCAAGCAACTAAGCTATGAGTGATGAACTGTCTGCTTCCCCAAACATAAATGCAAATTATTCTGATATTCTTGGCATTTACTGAAGTATCTAGTTTTGTTTTCTCTTTATTGACTTGATAAAAAGTACTTTTAGGGATAGTGGTTCATACCTATAGTCCCAGTTACTTGGGAGGCTCAGGCAGAAGAATGGCTTGAGCCCAGGGCTTTGAGGCTACAGTGATCTATGATTGTTCCACTGCATTCCAGCCTCTGTGAGAGTGAGACCCTGTCTCTAAAAAATTAAAATAAAAAATTAGTCAGGCTTGGTGTCATGTACTTACAGTTCTAACTGCTTGGGAGACTGAGGTGGGAGGATCACTTGGGTCCAGGAGTTTAAGGCTAGTGCAGGCAACATAGCAAAACCCCACCTCTGAAGAAATAAACACTACTGGGCACTGATGGAATTGACATCACCTAATATAGAATAATTCACAATATTTCAGTTAGATTCAGATTCACCTATTGCCTATCCAGATAAATCTCCCAGGCTTTCTTCTAAACACTATCATCAGATCAAAAATAAATATTGCAATGACAGGTTCAAATGATTATGTTTTACTTGTCTTCTGTTTTTTCCTGGTCTGTGTTTTACTCTCAACCTCATTAGGTCTTCACTTGGCTCTAAACTGTTTGCAGAGTTGATGCTGCCTGTGCATTTCATAGGGACATCTCCACAAACAGTCATGTAGCCTTAAGTACTGCATTGTAGAGTCCTTGAATTCTCAACAGTCTCTTAAAATGTGATATAAAATACCAAGATATAATCTGGTCCTTGGAAAGTAACACAAATTCTGAGGTGATAAAGAAAAGAGTCTTTTCTAAATTATTATATTTGGGTCAAGGTCTTGCTCTATTATCTAGGCTGGAGTGCAGGCTGCAATCATAGCTCACTGCAGCCTCAACCTCCTGGATTCAAGTGATCCTGCCACCTCAGCCTCACTTGCAGCTTGGACTACAGATGTGTGTCATCATAACCAGCTAATTTTTTAATATTTGTAGACATGAGGCCTCACTATGTTGCCCAGGCTTGTCTCAATCTCCTGCTCCAAAGCAATCATCCTGACTTACCCTCCCAAAGTACTGGGATTACAGTCATGAGCCACCATACTCACCAAAGTGAAGAATCTTTAAGGCTGAAAAACTCACATTAGGGCATCAGATAAAACAGACTGAAAAGGTGAACACAGTTGAACACTCATGATAATATGTCTGCTCACAAAGAAAGCCACAGAATAAGCAGGGACCTTTTCCCAGAGGTGATATTGACTGGACAATGTGGGAAGAAACTGCTTATGCTTTCTCTGACCCCTTCCTCATGAGGATTTTTTCATATTTTTCTCCTCATTTCTATTTTTTTTTCCTCTGGCTAATGGAAGAATTTATCGTGCCTATAATCCCATTTACTTGGGAGCTCAAGCAGAAGAATCACTTGAGCCTAGGGCTTTGAGAATTTCAAAGAGAATTTGCATCTCTTGTTAGGCTGTTGTGGATAACTCAACTATGACATTTGCTGCTACCAACACCACCTTTACACTGTAATGAATTTCTGTTCTCCCTGGGTCATTTCAGTTTTGTTTGCAACTCTCTCTCTTATTTTCACTAGGGAGCTTGAAGGATATTTTACCACATTTTGAGGTATGCATGATCCGGTGGTTTCTGCAATGTATTGTGAGAAGATGTGAGAAGACTAGTTCAGAAGGTGAAGGAAGCGTACACAGATATGAGTTTCATGATGTCACACAACAATCTGTTGCTATCTTCAGGGTGGCAAGGTGTTCTACATATGTCATCTTTTAAAACAGCATTGAAGGCATACATCAAATAGAATTAAATGAAGCTTGTTTCTTTTGGTCATTATGATGTTGTTCTTTTTTTTTTTTTTTTTTTTTTTCCACAGAGCAAAAGTTTTTTTGTTTTTTTCTCAGAATTGTTGGTTGTGTCTCCTTCTTAACTTTCCTTTTGCAAAAATTCTGTGTGTAGGCTCTAAAACTAGTATATTTATGCATTCATTTAACAATGTATGGGGCCAGGCATGGTGGCTAACGCCTGTAATCCCAGCACTTTGGGAGGCTGAAGTGGGCAGATCACGAGGTCAGGAGATCGAGACCATCTTGGATAACATGGTGACACCCCATCTCTACTAAAAATACCAAAAAAAATTAGCTGGGCATGGTGGCAGACACCTGTAGTCCCAGCTACTTGGGAGGCTGAGGCAGGAGAATGGTGTGAACTAGGGAGGCGGAGCTTGCAGTGAGCCGAGATCGTGCCATTGCACTCCAACCTCGGTGACAGAGACAGACTCCGTCTCAAAAAAAAAAAAAAAAAAAAAAAAAGGCAATGTAGGCCAGGTACAGTGACTCACACCTGTAATCCCAGCACTACAGAGGCTGGGGCAGGTGTATCACTTGAGCTCAGGAGTTGAAGACCAGGCTGGCAAACATGGTGAGAGCTCTTCTCCAGAAAAAAATATATAAAACCTAGCTGTGCATGCTGGTGAGCACCTGTAGTTGTAGGTAGTTGGGAGGCTGAGGTGGGAGGATCATTTGAGCCCTGGAGGTGCAGGTTGCAGTGAGCCAAGATCACTTCAACCTGCGTGACAGAGTGAGATCCTGTCTCAAAAGAAAAAAAAGAATGTATGTATTGATCTCTACCTGGAAAACATGGGGAGATCATATATAGTTTTAATCGTGTATAGTAAATGACTGAAAAAAATTCTTCATTAAAAAACGTATTGAAAAATAATTGAGAAATCAAGGAAAATAAGAAATTCAGAGATAAAAGTTTGGGCAAATTTGTAACAGGTAATAAAAATATATATTGGGATATTTAAATTTTAATAAAATGTAGAGATGGGGTGGAGATGAAAATTATAAGGAATAAAAATGCAATGTTTATAGGCAATCAAAGGGAAGAGAATGCGCATGCAGGGGATTGCAGGGGAAGGTCTTCTCAATTGCATCACTGATCCTAGCAACAGCCCTGCCTTAGGTGCTGAGAGTATATTACCTCCAAGAACATTTTACCAAATTTCACAGACTCTGGGTTCCAAGTCCTGGCTCTCTTATTCTTTATAAGGTGGAAACTGAATAAATCAGCATGGATCTCTTTTTTTAAATTTGTAATCCATAAAACAGTAAGATGGGAATAGATATAATTCTATCATATATTTTTCATATCAATGTCCTAAGCCTCAATTTGAGGTTCCTTTTAGGATCAGTATGAGATATTCTATCTGCCTTCTTCCATGCTAAGAACTGAGCCAGTCTACCAAGCATCCTCACAGGAGTGAAAGAATGACACTATTTCATAACTCAGCTTTAATTTATTGATGTGTGGCTCACGACTTCTACGTCCCCTGCTGCCAAATGGTAAAATATTTTGGTTGTGACCCTGGACACATGCAAGCAGAGACTTATGAGAATATCTGAATTTCCCTGGCGTGTTGCAGAGACAGCTGTAATTCCCATGAGGTCTTCCAAGATTATATAGCATACATCAGTTTCTTCCTGTTCTCTCATGCTTCTTTAAAGCATTAATTGGAGAAAGAATGATATTGTCATCCATTGTCATTTTAAAGTATATATCACTTGTTGAAAGCTTAAAATCCATGCTCATACATAATCTTGAGGGCACAGGGTGCATTCATCAGGAGGCTCAGAAAACAGTTTCTGAGTATTGCACACAGAAGACACATTTGGTATGTGTTTAGCTTGTTCAGGGCAAGAATATTTAATTGGCTCCCAACCAGGAAAATTGTGGAGGCATTTCTTGGAAAATTTGGAGAGATGTCTCCAGGTGAGAATGTTAGCGTGTTTAGCTGACTGAAGAGGGAACAGATAGATGCTGCCTAGCTCTGCACCACAGGAGCAATTGGCAGAGATAAACAACATTAACTATTGTGCACAGGGCATCTACTGAGCCATCCCTTCAAGTAAAAATCCACCATCTTGTGGACAAGGAGCTCGGTTTCTGACACTCCTGAAAACTTGCGAAGGCTACTTTCAAATGAGGAGATGCCTCCTGATATGGTTTGAATTTGTGTTCCCACCCAAATTTCTGGTTGAATTGTAATCCACCATTTTGGAGAAGGAGCCTGGTGAGGGATGGTTGAATCATGGAGTGGCTGACCCCCTTGCTGTTCTCACGATAGTGATTGAATTCTCATGAGATCTGGTTTTGTAAAAGTGTGTGGCACCTCTTCTTTTGCTCTCTTCTTCCTGCTTCTGCCATGTAAGATGTGCCTGCTTCCCCTTTGCTTCTGCCGTGATTGTAAATTTCCTAAGGCCTCTACAGCCATGCTCTTTGTAGCCCTGAGGCAATTAAACTCTCTTCTTTATAAATTACCCAGTGTTGGGTAGTTCCTTACAGGAACACAACCATGGACTAATACAGCTACTAAGTTAATTTCCCACATACTATGAATTTTAATTTAAAGTGGTAATATTTTTTAATGCATAAATAGAAGAACTTGAAACTCTTGGTCAAGGTAATATGTATACTTGAGTGTGCACGTGATAACAAAAGAGAAATTCAAGCTTTTTGTTGTCACTGCTGTATTCTTAAGGAATATGTGTGTCAGCCAGGTGCAGTGGCTAACGCCTGTAATTCCAGCACTTTAGGAGGCCGAGGTGGGCAGATCATGTGGTCAGGAGATCGAGATCATCCTCTCTAACATGGTGAAATCCTGTCTCAACTAAAAAACATACAAAAAAAAAAAAATAACCAAGCGTGGTAGCGGGTGCCTATAGTCCCAACTACTCAGGAGGTTGAGGCAGGAGAATGGCGTGAACCCGGGAGGTGGGGCTTGCAGAGCTGAGATCGTGCCACTGCACTCCAGCCTGAATGACAAAGCAAGACTCTATCTCAAAAAAAAAAAAAAAAAAAAAAAAGAAAAAGAAAAAGAAAAGAAAAAAAAAGAAATATGAGTGTATGAAGTTGTGACATGCTTAATGTACATCAGTTTTGTAAGATACAAACTAGTGCACTGGGGTAAAGATAGATGCATAGATAGATAGATACATACATGCATACATACATACACACACACATACTTAAAATAGATAGATGAATAGATAGATAAATACTTGGATAATTGATATGTCTAGGCAGGTGGATGGGTAGGTGGCTAGATAGATAATAGGCAAACAGATAAATAATTAATAGAGATAAATAGATAAAATAGATAGATATATAGATAGATAACAAATATTCATAAATAGATTCATAGATGTTCATAGATGCATACATCAATAGTTGCATAGATATTCAGTAGATAGATGGATAGACAGATACATAATAGACACATGCATAGATAGATAAATAGGTGCATAGAGAGATAGATATATCTACATGATAGTTGGATAGATACATAAATATTTGATATAGATGAACATCCACAAATACACAAATAATTCATAGATACATATAGGTGGATGGATAGATGAATCATTTATATAGGCAGACAGATCATTGATATAGAGATAGATGAAAGATTATAGATGGATGAACAGATTGATATGGCTAGATGGCAGACAGAAGACAGATAGTAGATGGGTAGATGGAGAGATAAATGGATGGATAGACATAAATAGACGTTAGGTGGGCAGATGATGGAGAGATTAGACAGAAAATAAAGAGATAGGCAGATTATACAGATAATAGGTAGATGAGAGTTAGATAGATAGATAGATAGATAGATAGATAGATAGATAGATAGATACAGATATAGATATAGATAGATAGATAGTGATACAGAGATAGATATCAAAAAATAGATATTTTGCTGCCTAGGATCTCTATAACTACCTAGGTAAGAAGCCACTGCTTTCAAGCAAAAGTGCTGCCTCTACATTAAAGTTAGAAATAAGATTTTCATGCAACAATAAAATATTCTGGCATTCCCAAAACATTGTGAAGACTACGTTCAAAATAGTAATCACTGAGGAAATGCCTCCTTACATGATTTGGATTGCTCAATTTCTCTCTTTGACATCAAATGATTCCTATTGCACAGAGTGTTACAGGATACATCTCAACACAGAAGATGGCAAAGAAAGGTTGTCCAATTCAGCAACAAGGACTGCTTCCAGTTAGTCAGGGCTTGCACTAATTACCTAGGCAGTTGTGTCACTTTTATGCAATATTTATCTCACCTCTAAAGTAAGGGATGACTGTTCAAAGTGTACTGAACTGTGCTCCTGAGTAAAAATATTGTTATGCATGACCCATTATTTTTGTGCACACCTATTGGGGAAATTAGAAAGAGAAAGTTCAACCTCCCATATTTTGCCCATATTCCTAAATTTAAGGAAATATACTGAATATTAAGATGCTCACAAAATCTCTCCACTAATATGCGTATTTAACTCATTTTAACTTTTACTACAGTATTCTACATATAGTAAAAGTAGATGGTTGAGACACATCTTCATGAAGAAAGGATTACATTTCTTAAAATCGTATTTCTCAGAAAAGGATTGTGCAATTCTAGCAACCCATGGGATTGATCCCAAACAGCCTGGAGTGTTCCTGCATTTGAGAGCATATGATGCAATTTCTTCTATGTTGGCAATATTATTAGTCTTTGACTCTACACATATTTTTACTAATAATTGCTACAAAGTAGTTAAGTGTAACTTCTATCAACACACATCGAAAATCATGAAGACATTATGAATCTTCGATGAGAAAGATATTTATGTTCATAGCTTTACTAATGAAAAGGAAAGAAATAAAGTTTACCTCTCACTGGTATACAACTTGAAGATTTTATAGTCACATACCCTAGTCTGTTTGATCTCCTACAGCAAAAGGTGTTAGACTGGATCATTTATAAGAAAAAGACACATATTGTTCACAGTTATGGAGGCTGGAAATCTAAAATCAAGGTATCAAGACATTCAGTGTCCAGTGAGGATTTGCTTTCTGGTTCATAGCTGGCACCCTGCTGTGTCCTCATATGGTGGAAGGGGTCAGGGAGCTCTCTGGGATACCTTTTATAAGGGCACGGATCACATTCTTGAGATTCCAGCCTAATTACCTTATCACCTCCCAAAGGCACCACCTCCTAATACCATCACTTTGAGATTAGTTTTCAATATAAGAATTGGAGGGGCCATAAACATACAGATCATAGCACTCTGTAATATCTGATGATGGCTAATTTTGTGCACATCAGTGTTGGCAAGGCTGTGATGATTGGTTGCTTGATAAAACACTACGCTAGATATTTCTGTTCATGAATTTTGTACAGGTGAATAACATTTACAATCGGGAAGTCTTGAGTATAGCAGAGCATACTGTCTAATACGAGTGGGACTTATTCCCCAGTGAAATACAGACTTCAAGAGCAAAGACTAAGGTTTCCCCCCAATAAAAGAAACTCTGGCTCAAGACTGCAAAGCACAAATCCTGACTGAATTTCCAGTCTATGGGCCAGTGCTGAAGATTTAGCACTTGCAACGGGACCATGAATGTTTACCCAAATTACCCTGCCGGCCTTACTTCTAAATCCTTTTTTTTTTTTTTTTTTTTTATCATACTTTAAGTTCTGGGATACATGGTGCAAAACGTACACTTTTCTTATATAGGTATACATGTGCCATGGTGATTTGCTGCACCCATCATCTACATTAGGTATTTCTCCTAAGGCTATCCCTCCCCTATGCCCCCACATCCAGACAGGGTCCAGTGTGTGATGTTACCCTCCCTGTGTCCATGTGTTCTCATTGTTCATCTCCCACTTATGAGTGAGAATGTGTGGTGTTTGATTTTTCTGTTCTTGTGTTAGTTTGCTGAGAATGATGGTTTCCACCATCATCCAAGTTCCTGTAAAAGACAATATCCCTGATGAACATCGATGCAAAAATCCTCAATAAAATACTGGCTAACCGGATTCAGCAGCACATCAAAAAGCTTATCCACCATGATCAAGTGGGCTTCATCCCTGGGATGCAAGGCTGGTTCAACATTCGCAAATCAATAAACATAATCCAGCATATAAACAGACCCAAAGTCAAGAACCACATGATTATCTCAATAGATGCAGAAAAGGCTTTGGACAAAATTCAACAGCCCTTCATGCTAAAAACGCTCAAGAAATTCGGTATTGGTGGAACGTACCTCAAAATAATAAGAGCTATTTATGACAAACCCACAGCTAATATTATTCTGAATGGGCAAAAACTGGAAAAATTCCCTTTGAAAACTGGCACAAGACAGGGATGCCCTCTCTCACCACTCCTATTCAACATAGTGTTGGAAGTTCTGGCTAGGGCAAGCAGGCAAGAGAAAGAAATCAAGGGTATTCAGTTAGGAAAAGAAGAAGTCAAATTGTCCCTGTTTGCAGATGACATGATTGTACATTTAGAAAACCCCATCGTCTCAGCCCTAAATCTCCTTAAGCTGATAAGCAACTTCAGCAAAGTCTCAGGATACAAAATTAATGTGCAAAAATCACAAGCATTCTTATACACCAGTAAGAGACAAGCAGAGACCCAAATCAGGAATGAACTTCCATTCACAATTGCTTCAAAGAGAATAAAATACCTAGGAATCCAACTTACAGGGGATGTAAAGGATCTCTTCAAGGAGAACTACAAACCACTGCTCAGTGAAATCAAAGAGGACACAAACAAATGGAAGAACATATCATGCTCATGGATAGGAAGAATCAATATCGTAAAAATGGCCATACTGCCCAAGGTTATTTATAGATTCAATGCCATCCCCATCAAGCTACCAATGAGTTTCTTCACAGAATTGGAAAAAACTGCTTTAAAGTTCATATGGAACCAAAAAAGAGCCTGCATTGCCAAGACAATCTTAAGTCAAAAGGACAAAGCTGGAGGCGTCATGCTACCTGACTTCAAACTATACTACAAGGCTACAGTAACCAAAACAGCATGGTACTGGTACCAAAAGAGAGCTATAGACCAATGGAACAGAACAGAGTTCTCGGAAATAATACCACACATCTACAGCTATCTGATCTTTGACAAACCTGAGAGAAACAAGAAATGGCAAAAGGATTCCCTATTTAATAAATGCTGTTGGGAAAATTGGCAAGCCATAAGTAGAAAGCTGAAACTAGATCCTTTCCTTACTCCTTATACGAAGATTAATTCAAGATGGATTAAAGAATTAAATGTTAGACCTAATACCATAAAAACCCTAGAAGAAAATCTAGGTGGTACCATTCAGGACATAGGCATGGGCAAGGACTTCATGTCTAAAACACCAAAAGCAATGGCAGCAAAACCCAAAATTGACAAATGGGATCTCATTAAACTAAAGAGCTTCTGCACAGCAAAAGAAACTACCATCAGAGTGAACAGGCAACCTACAGAATGGGAGAAAATTTTTGCAATCTACTCATCTGACAAAGGGCTAATATCCAGAATCTACAAAGAACTCAAACAAATCTACAAGAAAAAAACAAACAACCCCATCAAAAAGTGGGCAAAGGATATGAACAGACATTTCTCAAAAGAAGACATTCATACAGCCAACAGACACATGAAAAAATGCTCATCATCACTCGCCATCAGAGAAATGCAAATCAAAGCCACAATGAGATACCATCTCACACCAGTTAGAATGGCAATCATTAAAAAATCAGGAAACAACAGTTGTTGGAGAGGATGTGGAGAAATAGGAACACTTTTACACTGTTGGTGGGATTGTAAACTAGTTCAACCATTATGGAAAACAGCATGACAAGTCCTCAAGGATCTAGAACTAGATGTACCATATGACCCAGCCATCCCACTACTGGGTATATACCCAAAGGATTATAAAGTATTCTACTACAAAAACACATGCACACGTATGTTTATTGCAGCACTATTCACAATAGCAAAGACTTGGAATCAACCCAAATGTCCCTCTGTGACAGACTGGATTAAGAAAATGTGGCACATATACACCATGGAATACTATGCAGCCATAAAAAAGGATGAGTTTGCGTCCTTTGTAGGGACATGGATGCAGCTGGAAACCATCATTCTTAGCAAACTATCACAAGAAGAGAAAACCAAACATCGCATGTTCTCACTCATAGGTGGGAACCGAACAATGACATCACTTGGACTCGGAAGGGGAACATCACACAGTGGGGCCTATTATGGGGAGCGGGCAGAGGGGAGGGATTGCATTGGGGAGTTATACATGATATAAATGATGAATTGATGGGTGCTGATGAGTTGATGGGTGCAGCACACCAACATGGCACAAATATACATATGTAACAAACCTGCATGTTATGCTTATGTACCCTAGAACTTAAAGTATAAAAAAAAAAAAAAAAAAAAAAAAAAAAAAAAAAAAAAAAAAAAAAGACAGGAACTCATCGGTTTTATGGCTGCAGAGTATTCCATGGTGCATATGTACCACATTTTCTTTATCCTGTCTGCTACTGATGGACATTTGGGTTGCTTTCAAGTCTTTGCTATTATGAATAGTGCCACAACAAATATACCTGTGCATGTGTCTTTATAGTTAAACGATTTTTAATCTTTTGGGTATATACCCAGTAATCAGATTGCTGGGTCAAATGATATATCTAGTTCTAGATTCCTGAAGAATCACCACACTGTCTTCCACCATAGCTGAACTAATTGACACTCCCACCAACCGTGTAAAAGAGTTCCTATTTCTTCACATCCTCTCCAACACCTGTTGTTTCCTGACTTTTTAATGATTGCCACTCTAACTGGTGTGATATGGTATCTCATTGTAGTTTTGATTTGCATTGCTCTAAGGGCCAGTGATGATTATCATTTTTTCATACATTTGTTGGCTGCATAAATGTCTTCTTTTGAGAAGTCTCTGTTCGTATCCTTCACCCAGTTTTTGATGGGGTTGTTTTATTCTTATAAATTTGTTTAAGTTTATTGTAGATTCTGGATATTAGCCCTTTGTCAGATAAATAGATTGCAAAAATTTTCTGCAGCTTGCCTGTTCACTCTGATGATAGTTTCTTTTGCTGTGCAGAAGCCCTTTAGTTAAA
Organism: Rhinopithecus roxellana; assembly: GCF_007565055.1. Taxonomy (NCBI): domain Eukaryota; kingdom Metazoa; phylum Chordata; class Mammalia; order Primates; family Cercopithecidae; genus Rhinopithecus; species Rhinopithecus roxellana. The sequence goes on from NC_044570.1 coordinate 2,457,252, forward strand.
TTAGATCCCATTGGTCAATTTTGACTTTTGTTGTCATTGCTTTTGGAGTTTTATACATGAAGTCTTTGCCCATGCCAAGTCCTGAATTGCATTGCCTAGGTTTTCTTCTAGAATTTTTATTGTTTTAGGTCTAACATTTAAGTCTTTAATCTATCTTGAGTTAATTTTTATATAAGGTAAAAGGAAGGGGTTCGGTTTCAGTTTTCTGCATATGACTAGCCAGTTTGCCCAACAGCATTAATAGGGAATCCTTTCCCCATTGCTTGTTTTTCTCAGGTTTGTCAAAGATCAGATTGTCCTAGATATGTGGTGATATTTCTGAGGCCTCTGTTTTGTTCCATTGGTCTATATACTGTTTGGGTACAAGTACTATGCTGTTTTTATTACTTTAGCCTTGTAATATAGCTTGAAGTCAGGTAACATGGGGCCTCCAGTTTTCTTCTTTTTGTTTAGGAATATCTTGGCTATGCAGGCTCTTTTTTGGGTTGATATGAAACTTGAGAGCAGTTTTTTTCCAATTCTGTGAAGAAAGTCATTGGTATCTTAATGGGGATAGCATTGAGCATTGAGTCTATAAATTACTTTGGGCAATATGGCCATTTTCACGATATTGATTTTTCCTATTCATGAGCATGGGATGTTCTTCCATTTGTTAGTGTCCTCTTTTATTTTACTGAGCAGTGGTTTGTAGTTCTCCTTGAAGAGGTCCTTCACATCCCTTGTAAGTTGAATTCCTAGGTATTTAATTCCCTTTGTAGCAATTGTGAATGGGAGTTCACTCATGATTTGGCTCTCTGTTTGTCTATTATTGGTGTATAGGAATGCTTGTAATTTTTACACATTGATTTTGTATCTTGTGACTTTCCTGAAGTTGCTTAACAGCTTAAGGAGAATTTGGGCTGAGACGATGGGGTTTTTTAAACATATAATCATGTCATCTGCAAACGAAGATAATTTGACTTCTTCTTTTTTTATTTGAATATGCTTTATTTCTTTCTCTTGCTTTATTGCCCTAGTCAGAACTTCTAATACTATGTTGAATAGGAGTGGTGACAGATGGCATCCTTGTCTTGTGCTGGTTTTCAGAGGGAATGCTTCCAGTTTTTGCCAATTCAGTATGATATTGACTGTGTGATTGTCATAAATAACTTATTATTTTGAGATACATTCCATTAATACCTAGTTTATTGAGTTTTTTTTTTTTATTATACTTTAAGTTCTAGGGTACATGTGCATAATGTGCAGGTTTGTTACATATGTATACTTATGCCATGTTGGTGTGCTGCACCCATCAACTCGTCAGCACCCATCAATTCATCATTTATATCTTGTATAACTCCCCAATGAGCATAAAGAGGTGTTGAATTTTGTCAAAGGCCTTCTCTGCATCTGTTGAGATAATCATGTGTTTTTTTTGTCATTGGTACTGCTTTTGTGATGGATTACATTTATTGATTTGTGTGTGTTGAACCAGTCTTACATCCCAGGAATGAAGCCGACTTGATCATGGTTCATAAGCTTTTTGATATGCTGCTGGATTTGGTTTGACAGTATTTTATTGAGGATTTTCACAGCAATGTTCACCAGGGATATTGGCCTGACATTTTACTTTTTTGTTGTGTCTCTGCCAGGTTTTCATATCACGATGATACTGGCCTCATAAAATGAGTTAGGGAGGATTTCCTCCTTTTCTATTGTTTGGAAAAGTTTCAGGAGGAATGGTACCAGGTCCTTTTTGTACCTCTCCTAGAATTTGGCTGTGCATTCATCTGCTCCTGGACTTTTTTTAGCCGGTAGTCTATTAATCATTGTCTCAATTTCAAAACTTATTATTGGTCTATTTAGGGATTCAACTTCTTCCTGATTTAGACTTGGGAGGGTGTATGTGTCCAGGAACTTATCCATTTCTTCTAGATTTTCTAGTTTATTTGCACAGAGGTGTTTATATTTTTCCTTGATGGTAGTGTGTATTTCTGTAGAATCAGTAGTGATATCCCCTTTACCATTTTTATTGCATCTATTTGATTCTTCTCTTTTCTTCTTTATTAGTCTAACTAACGGTTTATCTATTTTGTTGATCTTTGTTAAAAAACAAGAGCTCCTGAATTTACTGATTTTTTAAGGGTTTTTTGTGTCTGTCTCCTTCAGTTCTGCTCTGATTTTCATGACTTCTTGTCTTCTGCTAGCTTTTGGATTTGTTTGCTGTTGCTTCTCTAGTTCTTTTAATTTTGATGTTAGGGTGTCAATTTTAGGTCTTTCCTGCTTTCTCTTGAGGGCATTTAGTGCTATAAATTTTCCTCTACGCATTGTTTTAAACCTGTCCCAGGGATTCTGGTATGCTGTATCTTTTTTATCATTGGTTTCAAAGAACATCTTTATTTCTCTCTTCATTTTGTTATTTACTCAGTAGTCATTCAGGAGCAGGTTGTTCAGTTTCCATGTAGTTGTGTGGTTTGAGAGAGTTTCTTAATCCGGAGTTCTAATTTGGTTGCACTGTAGTCTGAGAGACTGTTTGCTATGATTTCCATTCTTTTGCATTTGCTGAGGAGTGTTTTACTTCCAATTACGTGGTCAATTTTGTGAGAATGTTTCCAGAAACACTCTCACAAACATGTGCAGAATAATTTTTAGCAAAAAAATTGTTCACCATATGGTGCAGTCAAAGTGAGACAGAATTTACCATTCCAAATAGGCTTTAACAACATTTTCTGTCATGGGACTTTTCCTCCATTAAGGAAACAAACAGAATCAAATGAACAAAGAAAAAACAACATCACAAGTTAGCTTATAACAAGCCATGGTTATTACTTATCTCCTACAATAGTGTTGTATCTAACCTAATAATTTTATTCAAAATTCCTTCATTAGGGAATTTATTTTCCAATGGAATAAACACCTCTTTCTCAAATGACCTCAGAACTGGTTTTAACCATGTTAAATATTCTATTAATTTGTAAATCGGATAAGATAATTCACATGTATTTTTTCCCATATTTCTGAGTTGAATATGGTTCCACAGTCAATTTTAGAATAAGTGCAATGAGATGTCGAGAAGAATGTATATTCTGTTGGTTTGGGGTGGAGAGTTCTGTAGATATCTGTTAGGTCCACTTGGTCGAGAGCTGAGTTCAAGTCCTGAATATGCTTGTTAATTTTCTGTCTCATTGATCTGTCTAATATTGACAATGAGGTGTTAAAGTCTCCCACTATTATTGTATGGGAGTCTATGTCTCTTCATATTTCTCTAAGAGCTTGCTTTATGAATCTGGGTGCTCCTGTACTGAGTGTATATATATGTAGGATAGTTAGCTCTTCTTGCATTGAGCTGACCCGTTTGCTATTATGTAATGCCCTTTTTTGTCTCTTTTGATCTTTGTTGATTTAAAGTCCGTTTTACTAGAGATTATGATTGCAACTTTTGCTTTTTTTTTTTTTTTTTTTTGCTTTCCATGTTCTTGTTGAATATTTCTCTATCCCTTTATTTTGAGCCTATATGTGTCTTTGTATGTGAAATGGGTCTCCTGAGTACACTACACCAGTAAGTCTTGACTTTTTTTTGTTGTTTGAGACAGAGTCTCGTTCTGTCGCCCAGGCTGGAGTGCAGTGGCGCAATCTCAGCTTACTGCAAGCTCTACCTCCCAGGTTCACGCCATTCTCCTGCCTCAGCCTCCCGAGTAGCTGAGACTACAGGCGCCTGCCACCACACCCCGCTAGTCTTTTTTTTTTTTTTTTTTTTTTTTTTTTTAGTAGAGATGGGGTTTCACTGTGTTAGCCAGGATGGTCTCGATCCCCTGACCTCGTGATCTGCCTGTCTCGGCCTCCCAAAGTGCTGGGATTACAGGCATGAACAACCGCACCTGACCAAGTCTTGACTTTTTATCCAATTTGCCAGTCTGTCTTTTAACTTGTACATTTAGCTCATTTACATTTAGAGTTAATATTGTTATGTGTGATTTTCATCATGTCATTATGATACTAGCTAGTTATTTTGCCCATTAGTTGTTGCGATTTCTTCATAGTGTTGATTGTCTTTACAATTTGGCATATTTTTGTGGCTGGGACCAGCTGTTCCTTTCCCTGTTTATTGTTTCCTTCAGGAACAGTTGTAAGACAGGCCTGATGGTGACAAAATCTCTCAGCATTTGCTTGTCTGTAAAAGATTTTATTTCCTCTTCGCTTATGAAACTTAGATTAGCTGGATATGAAATTCTGAGTTGAAAATTCTTTTCTTTACAAATGCTGACTATTTGCCCCCACTCTCTTCTGGCTTGCAGGGTTTCTGCAGAGAGATCCACTGTTAGTCCGATGGGCTTCTCCTTGTGGGTAACCCAACCTTTCTTCTGGCTTTTCTTAACATTTTTTCCTTCATTTAACATTGGTGAATCTGATGATTATGGGTCTTGGCATTGCTTGTATCCAGGAATATCTCTGTTTCCTGAATTTGAATGTTGTCCTGCCTTCCCAGGTTGGGGGAATTCTCCTGGATAATATCCTGAAGAATGTTTTCCAACTTAGTTCCACTCTCCCTGTCACTTTCAGGTAGCCAAATGAAACGTAGATTTGGTCTTTTCACATGTTCCCATATTTTTACAGGTTTTGTTTGTTCCTTTTTATTCTTTTTTCTCTAACTTTGTCTTCCTGCTTTTTTTTTCTTTAAGTTGATCTCCAATCTTTGATATCCTTTCTTCTGCTTGATTGATTTGGCTATTGATACTTGTTTATGTTTTACAAAGTTTTCTTGCTGTGTTTTTCAGCTCCATTAGGTTGTTTCTGTTCTTCTCTAAACTGTATATTCTCTAAACTAATTAGAAATTGCTCTGACCTTTCTTCATGGCTCTTACCTTCCTTGCATTGGGTTAGATCATGCTCCTTTAGCTCAGAGTTGTTTTTTATTACCCACATTCTGAAGCCTACTTGTGTGAATTCATCAAACTTATTCCTCATCCAGTTTTATTCCCTTGCTGGACAAGAGTTGTGTTCCTTTGGAGGAGAAGAGGCCTTCTGGTTTTTGGAATTTTCAGCCTTTTTGTGCTGGTTTCTCCCCTTCTTTGTGGATTTGTCTACCTTTGGTCTTTGATATTTGTGACCTTTGGATGTGGTCTCTGACTAGATACGCTTTTCTTTTCTGTTTGTTAGTTTTCCTTCTAACAGGCCCCTCTGCTGCAGGACAGCTAGAGTTTTCTGGAGGTCCATTCCCAACACTGTTTGCTTGTATCACCAGCAGAGGCTGCAGAACAGCATCGATTCCTGCCTCTTCTTTCTTCCTGAAGCTTTGTCACAGTGGGATACCCGCCAGATGCCAGCCAGAGCTCTCCTGTTAGGTGTCTCTTGGTGCCTACTGGGAAGTGCCTCCCAGTCAGGACACAGGTGGGTCAGGGACCCACATGAAGAGGCAGTCTGAACCCTAATACACATATTTTCACCATTGGTACCAACATGAGTTATATATGACTGAGTCGATAGTTACAGTGTATCTTAGCTAAGACTTCTCAAGATATCAGAGGACATGGATGTCTTTATTTGCAAACTGACTTCATAATCAATTTCCTTTGGATTTAGGAGAGCTGGCAATGGAAATTCTAGACTGAGTCTGAAGATCTGAGACCCAGGAGAACTGATGGTGTGAGTTCCAGTCTGAGTCTGAAGGCCTGAGACCCAGAAGACGTGGAGCTGAGTTAGATTTTGAAGGCTAACACCCAGGAGAGCAGATGGTGTGATTTCCAGGCCCAGAGCAATAGGAAATGAATGTCCCAGTTTGAAGGTAATCAGGCAGAACAGATTTTCTGTCATTTAGGAGAGGGTAAACCTTTTGTTCTATTCATGTTTTTAACTGATTAGGTTATTTCCACTCGCAATGGAGAGGACCATCTTTTTAAACTAGTTTATGACTCAAATGTTAGTCTTATCCAGAAACACTCTCACAAACGTGTGCAGAATAATTTTTAGCAAAAAAAAATTGTTCACTGTGTGGCACAGTCAAGCTGAGACAGAATTTACCATTCCAAATAGGCCTTAAAAACATTTGCTATCATGGGACTTCTCTTCCACTAAGAGAACAAACAAAATCATATGAGCAAACAAAAAAACAACATCACGTTACCTTATAACAAGCCATGGTTATTACTTATCTCCTATAATAGTGTTGTGTCTAAACTAATAATTTTATTCAAAATTTCTTCATTAGGGAATTTTTTTCCCAATGGAATATATAAACACTTCTTTCTCAAATGGCCTCAGAACTGGTTTTAACCATGTTTAACATTCTTCTATTAATTTGTAAATTGGATAAAATAATTAACATATGTTTTTTCCCATGTTTCCATGAGTTGGATAATATTTTTAAAAATTAATTTTTCCATAAGAAATTCCAAAGAAAAGGGGAAAAGATTAAAATAATGAAGGCCCCTAAGATAGAAGGGAGAGGGCACTTAACTAAGTTTAAAAGGCAAGTTACCAAATTTTTACTTTAATTAGTGAAGAATGTGGAGACAGAGAGTAATGCTTCAGGAAAATTACTTGTGGAGAATATATGGCCTGAATTTCATAATGGAAACATGATAGTGGGAGTGAAGGTAGACAAATTGGGTGGTTTATTAAATTATACTATGGGATTCATATAGATAATACAATGGTTAAAGTATTAGTCCATTTTCACACTGCTGATAAAGACATAGCTAAGACTGGGCAATTTTACAAAAGAAAGAAGTTTAACTGGACTTACAGTTCCACAATGGCTGGAGAAGACTCACAATTATGGCAGAAGGCAAGGAAGAGAAAGTCATGTCTTATATGAATGCCAGCAGGCAAAGAGAGACAGAAAGCTTGTGCAGGGTAATTCTCTTTTGAAAACGTCAGATGTCATAATACTTATTCACTATCATGAGAACAGCACAAGAAAAACTTGCTCCCATTATTTAGTTATGTCCCACTAGGTCCCTTCTACAGCTCTACAACACATGGGAATTGAAGATGAGATTTAGGTGGGGGAAGTAGCCAAATCATATCAGTTACTTTAGGGAAACTGATTAACAACCTAATGTCACACAGTTACTTTTTGTAACTACAGCAACAATCTACTGATTTAACAAACATCTGTAATATGATACCATATTATTACTTTTCATTCTCATGGGGTGTATTAGACCTCTCAAGTTGTTCATCCTATATGTCTGCTTTTTTTATTTTTGAAATGGAGTCTTGCTCTGTTGCCCAGACTGGAGTACAGTGGCATAATCTCAGTTTACTGCAACCTCTGCGGCCCAGGTTCAAGAGATTCTCCTGCATCAGCCTCCTGCAGATCTGGGACTATAGGCACATACCACCATGCCTGGCTAAATTTTGAATTTTTAATAGAGATGTGGTTTTGTTATGTTGGCAAGACTGCTCTTGAACTCCTGTCCTCAAGTGATCCACCAGCCTTAGCCTACCAAAGTGCTGGGATTACAGGCATGAGCCACCACACTTGGCCCTGTTATTTTGTATTCTTTGATTTCCATCTTTCCATTTTCTATCATAGATAGATAGATAGATAGATAGATAGATAGATAGATAGATAGACAGATAGATATGTATATATATGTCTCCTAACATCATGATGTAAAACCCAAATATTTACAATATGTACATTGATAAAACAGAAAGAAAACCAGTGTGATGATTTTGATTGAGTTGGGATAGTCAAGAGAGGAAGAAATGTGAGGAAAGATTCAACACAAATTGAAGACTTCTTGGGTATGGTGGGTGGATTAATTTGCTATGGGTACTGTATTATCTTTTTTCTTCATACTGCTATAAATAAATACCTAAGACTGGATATTTTATAAAGGAAAAGTTTTAATTAGCCCACAATTTCATAGGCTGTACAGGAAGCATGATGCTGGTATCTTCTTGGATCTTGAAATTAAAAGATCTGTAATGTTATTTTCTTCAAGGATAAGTATTATTTACACATCACTAAGAAGAGCTCTCTATTTTCACTACACATTACTTATTTATAAACCGAAATATTCGACGATTAGTTCATAATTTGATTGGCATAATTCTTATTTATACTTATGCTTATATATGTACATATATAGACATATAATAATATGTATATACATAGACATGTTTATTACATGTAATATTATAGTATATAAGTAAATATATTTATAATTGAGATAATCACTCTGTTACATTGTTTTCTAGGTTGTATAGATTTTCATTTGCACTAAAGTTATCTCTATATAAATATATACACAATCTATATATAAAACATAAATAACCTACAGTTATATGAATATTTAAGCCTATATATAGGTTATGTCTATAACTCAGCTTCTATGAACATTATCCCAGAATATATATGTAATCTAGTGTATATGTAATAAACATATCTACACATATACATATCAATATGTTTAAATTCTATATTATATTTATATAATATATATTTATGTTTATTACGCATTTATATTTGTATATAGTTATATATACATATCTATGTTTATATTTATATGTAATAGATACTCATGCATATGTTTGTTTATTTATAAATAAATGTACATATGCATATAGAGTATATGTTTATATGTACATGTATATTTATGCACTATATGTTTACATTTATATACATATATAAACATATATTCATATGCATATGTTTATAGATTAACACATATAAAGTTATATATTTATATATGAATATGCATTTACTTATATATATTTATATATATTTAAATATATAAACATATGTACTGTAGTAGTTATAGATGTTAGATGTTCATTGCATAGATATACTATGTGTCTGTGTGTATATACATTTCTAGACTATATATATTTCTAGAATATATATACATATAGTAAACTTCAATACAAATGAGAATCTATAATTCCTAGAAAAGCATGTAACAGAGTGGCCACATTAAGTTATAAAGTCTCAGTTATATTTTATAATACCTGTATGGCCACTTGACTGTGACTAAATTATTTACAGAATAACATGATCTTAAATGATTCGGTATCATACGAATAGAACTGAAACCAAAGGCCAGGGTCACAGAATAGCAGTAACATGTAAGAATATTAAGAGTCAAATAAATAAAACAACCAACAACTAGCTTCTGTAGAAAAAAAAAAGTACCTGATGTGAACACACACAAGAGGCACTGGTTTTGTATTAAGCACAGTACTAGTCCTAAGAAATGAAAATCGTAGAGCAACATTTATGAATAGGAGCCCTTTAAGAAACCCTCATCTCTCGTTATTGTGAGGAGTAAATTTAAGCACCATAATCTCCAGTGTCAATCTACTATAATTACTCTACGTATCCCCCAAGAATGCAATAAATCAAAACAATGTCTTAATGAAATAAGGACAAAACTCTGTATCTTCAGGGACTTGGTTTAATGAAACTAAGGAAAAACTCTGAAGTTATTTAATTAAAATAAAAATACCAATTCTATTCATCTGTCACCTGTACCTAACTTTCATTAACAAGTCTTGAAACCAAAAAGACAAACCTATATTTCTTCTCATTCTGCAATCTCCTATGAAGAGAAACCTTGCCATTTCTATAGAACCACATCTTCCAATATAATAATTTTAAAAAGTTGGTATCAAGCTCTGGTGTAGCATTCTAAAAAGAGATTTCATTTTGCTTTACTCATATTTGTGACTCAGAACCATGGGGAAAAGATAACCACAGACACACATATACATAGTTGGAAGACTGCAAATCGTAGATGTCCAAGTGAACCTATCAGTGAGACACAATGCCAAGACAGTGTAGTCAGGAGGCTATTTTATAGTTAATTAATTTTCCAATATGCAAGTAAAAATTGAATATATTTATCCTGTGCAACACAATGTTGTGATATTTGTGTATGTTATGGAAAGGCTAAATCAAGCCAAGTGATGTATCTGTCACCTCACATAATCTGTTTTTTTTTTTTTTATTTTTTTTTTTTTGGAGCAAGAAACTTTAAAATCCATACTCACCAATTTTTAAGTATAAGATACATTGTTATTAACTATAGTCGCCATGCTGGCACAATAAATCTCTTGAATTTATTCCTCCTATCTAACTGAAATTTTATATCCTTTGCCTAGCACCTCCCTAATGCCACTCCATCCTCCAGACCCTCATAAGCACTGCTCTATTCTATGAGTGACAGGAGTGTCACGCGTTTATTGAAACATTACACTCTTCTCATGGATACCTTCCATATAGATGTGTGATGTAGCCATAGGAGGCAGAACAAAGGCAATGGCCTTTAGATTTGCCATCCTTCATCCTAGATTCTGCTCAATGAGCTCCACCTTTGAATGAAGCACACATAGCTTCATGCAAATGTGACTCACATCCCCTTTGTGTTCACACCTCAAACTATCAGTTCCTTTATCCCTCATCCATGCTCCAGCTGGCTTAATAAAACTCTTCATTTCTCCTTTTCTGTTAAGTTCTGCTTATATTGACTCATCCCCTATGCAAATTAGATTTTCTTGCCATCATCTAAGTCATCATTTCACCTATATCCTAGACCCACCCCTGCTTTTCCTCTCCTGTTGAATTTCAGTAGCCAGCAAAAAATATATATATATAATTTGCACTCACATTGACAAATACACAAGCACACACATGTCCATTTCTGACATGAAAATATTATTGTATTATTGAAATTCATCCAACTAGGTCAGGGAAAACATACTATTTACATTCTGAGTTCACATCTGCTTATTATGGATATAATAATCTTGTGTCGATTCATCATAAATATATTTAATCTATAGGTGTTGGCCTTCAGTTCTATCAAATAGGAAGATTAATGCTTTAAAAGTTTTCCTTTTTTGTAAACATTCTAAACAGCTTTGTTACCACTGAAAGGCTATATTACATAAAATTTATGGGAACAAACATTTACAGCTGAGCATGTTTCAGAATCTCATTGATATATTCTGTGATAATAACACTTCATGTACTTTCTGTTGATAGTTGAGTGATTTTTATTTTCCTTAGAAGTCATTTTGCCTAGGTTATGCATTTATGTATATTATTCATCAATGAATTAAATTGTGTAGGGGGCAAAGCAAGATAGCCTAATAGGAACAGCTCCAGTCTCCAGCTCCCAGTGTGAGCGACACAGAAGACAGGAGATTTCTGCATTTTCAACTGAGGTACTGGTTACATCTCACTAGGGAGTGCCAGACAATCCGTGCTGGTAAGCTGCTGCAGCCCGACCAGCGAGAGCTGAAGCAGGGCGAGGCATCTCCTGACCTGGGAAGAGCAAGGGGGAAGGGAATCTCTTCCTAGCCAGGGGAATTGAGACACACAACCCCTGGAAAATCGGGTAACTCCCACCCCAATACTGTGCTTTACTAAGGGTCTTAGCAAATGGGCACACCAGGAGATTTTATCCCAAACCTGGCCTGGAGGGTCCCACACCCACGGAGCCTCCCTCATTGCTAGCACAGTAGTCTACGATCTAATAGGCAAGACAGCAGCGAGGCTAGGGGAGGGGCGCCCACTGTTGCTGAGGCTTAACTAGGTAAACAAAGCCGCTGGGAAAGTGGAACTGGGTGGAGTTCACAGCAGCTCAAAGAGGTCTACCTGTCTCTGTAGACTTCACCTCTGGGGACAGGGCACAGCTAAGCAACAACAACAAAAACAACAAAGCAGCAGAAACCTCTGCAGATGCAAACGACTCTGTCTGACAGCTTTGAAGAGAGCAGTGGATCTCCCAACACGGAGGCTGAGATCTGAGAACAGACAGACTGCCTGCTCAAGTGGGTCCCTGATCCCTGAGTAGTCTAACTGGGAGACATCCCCCACTAGGGGCAGACTGACACCCCACACCTCACACGGTGGAGTACACCCCTGAGAGGAAGCTTCCAAAGCCAGAATCAGACAGGTACATTCGCTGTTCAGCCATATTCTATATTCTGCAGACTCTGCTGCTGACACCCAGGCAAACAGTGTCTGGAGTGGACCTCAAACAATCTCCAACCTTCCAGCTGAGGGTCCTGACTGTTAGAAGGAAAGCTAACAAACAGGAAGGACACCCACACCAAAACCCCATCATCAAAGACCAGAGGCAGATAAAACCACAAAGATGGGGAAAAAGCAGGGCAGAATAACCGGAAATTCAAAAAATAAAAGCACATCTCCCCCTCCAAAGGAACAGAGGTCATCACCAGCAACAGATCAAAGCTGGTCAGAGAATGACTTTGAGGAGATGAGAGAAGAAGTCTTCAGTCCATCAAACTTCTCAGAGCTAAAGGAGGAATTACGTACCCAGTGCAAAGAAACTAAAAATATTGAAAAAAGAGTGGAAGAATTGATAACTAGAATAATTAATGCAGGGAAGGCCATAAATGAAATGACAGAGATGAAAACCATGACACAAGAAATACATGACAAATGCACAAACTTCAGTAACCGACTCAATCAACTGGAAGAAAGAGTATCAGCGATTGAGGATCAAATGAATGAAATGAAGGGAGAAGAGAAACCAAAAGAAAAAAGAAGAAAAAGAAATGAGCAACTCCTGCAAGAAGTATGGGATTATGTAAAAAGACCAAATCTACATCTGATTGGGGGGCCTGAAAGTGAGGGGGAAAATGGAAACAAGTTGGAAAACACTCTTCAGGATATCATCCAGGAGAACTTCTTCAACCTAGTAGGGCAGGCCAATATTCAAATTCAGGAAATACAGAGAACGCCACAAAGATACTCCTCGAGAAGAGCAACTCCAAGATACTTAATTGCCAGATTCACCGAAGTTGAAATGAAGGAAAAAATCTTAAGGGCAGCCAGAGAAAAAGATCGGGTTACCCACAAAGGGAAGCCCATCAGACTAGCAGCAGATCTCTCAGCAGAAACTCTACAAACCAGAAGAGAGTGGGGACTAATATTCAACATTCTTGAAGAAAAGAATTTTTGACCCAGAATTTCATATCCAACCAAACTAAGTTTCATAAGTGAAGGAGAAATAAAATCCTTTACAGATAAGCAAATGCTTAGAGATTTTGTCAGCACCAGGCCCATCTTACAAGAGACCTGGAAGGAAGCACTAAACATGGAAAGGAACGACTGGTACCAGCCATTGCAAAAACATGCCAAAATGTAAAGACCATAGAGGCTAGGAAGAATCTGAATCATCTAAAGAGCAAAATAACCAGTTAATATAATAATGGCAGGATCAAGTTCACACACAACAATATAAACCCTAAATGTGAATGCATTAAATGGTCCAATTAAAAGACACAACTGGCAAATTGGCTAAAGAGTCAAAACACATCAGTCTGCTGTATTCAGGAGACCCATCTCACCTGCAGAGACATACATAGGCTCAAAATAAAGGGATGGAGGAAGATCTACCAAGCAAATGGAGAACAAAAAAAAGCAGGGGTTGCAATCCTTGTCTCTGATAAAACAGACTTTAAACCATCAAAGATCAAAAGAGACACAGAAGGCCATTACATAATGGTAAAGGGATCAATTCAACAGGAAGAGCTAACTATCCTAAATATATGTGCACCCAATACAGGAACACCCAGATTCATAAAGTAAGTCCTTAGAGACTTACAAAGAGACTTAGACTCCCATACAATAATAATGGGAGACTTCAAAACCCCACTGTCAACATTAGACAGATCAACGAGACAGAAAGTTAACAAGGATATCCAGAAATTGAATTCATCTCTTCAGCAAGCAGACCTAATAGACATCTACAGAACTCTCCACCCCACATCAACAGAATATGCATTCTTCTCAGCACCACATCAGACTTATCCCAAAATTGACCACATAATTGGAAGTAAAGCACTCCTCAGCAAATGTACAAGAACAGAAATTATAACAAACCGTCTATCAGACCACAGTGCAATCAAACTAGAACTCAGGATTAAAAAACTCAATCAAAACCGCTCAACTACATGGAAACTGAATAACCTGCTCCTGAATGACAACTAGGTACATAATGAGAATAAAGCAGAAATAAAGGTGTTCTTCGAAACCAATGAGAACAAAGATACAACATACGAGAATCTCTTGGACACATTTAAAACAGTGTGTAAAGGGAAATTTATAGCACTAAATGCCCACAAGGAAAAGCTGGAAAGATATAAAATTGACACTCTAACTTCACAATTAAAAGAACTAGAGAGGCAAGAGCAAACACATTCAAAAGCTAGCAGAAGGCAAGAAATAACTAAGATCAGAGCAGAACTGAAGGAGATAGAGATACAAAAAAACCCTCCAAAAAAACAATGAATCCAGGAGTTGGTTTTTTGAAAAGATCAACAAAATTGATAGGCCGCTAGCAAGACTAATAAAGAAGAAAAGAGAGAAGAATCAAATAGATACAATAAAAAATCGTAAAGGGGATATCACCACTGACCCCACAGAAATGCAAACTACCATCAGAGAATATTATAAACACCTCTATGCAAATCAACTAGAAAATCTAGAAGAAATAGATAATTTCCTGGACACTTACACTCTCCCAAGACTAAACAAAGAACAAGCTGAATCCCTGAATAGACCAATAGCGGGCTCTGAAGTTGAGGCAATAATTAATAGCCTACCCACCAAAAAAAGTCCAGGACCAGATGGATTCACAGCTGAATTCTACCAGAGGTACAAGGAGGAGCTGGTACCATTCCTTCTGAAACTATTCCAATCAATAGAAAAAGAGGGAATCCTCCCTAACTCATTTTATGAGGCCAACATCATCCTGATACCAAAGCCTGGCAGAGACACAACAAAAAAAGAGAATTTTAGACCAATATCCCTGATGCACATCGATGCAAAAATCCTCAATAAAATACTGGCAAACCGGATTCAGCAGCACATCAAAAAGCTTATCCATCACGATCAAGTGGGCTTCATCGCTGGGATGCAAGTCTGGTTCAACATACGCAAATCAATAAACGTAATCCAGCATATAAACCGAACCAAAGAGAAAAACCACATGATTATCTCAATAGATGCAGAAAAGGTCTTTGACAAAATTCAACAGCCCTTCATGCTAAAAACGCTCAATAAATTCGGTATTGATGGAACCTATCTCAAAATAAGAAGAGCTATTTATGACAAACCCACAACCAATATCATACTGAATGGGCAAAAACTGGAAGCATTCTCCTTGAAAACTGGCACAAGACAGGGATGCCCTCTCTCACCACTCCTATTCAACATAGTGTTGGAAATTCTGGCTGGGGCAATCAGGCAAGAGAAAGAAATCAAGGGTATTCAATTAGGAAAAGAAGAAGTCAAATTCTCCCTGTCTGCAGATGACATGATTGTTTATTTAGGAAATCCCATTGTCTCAGGCCGAAATCTCTTTAAGCTGATAAGCAACTTCAGCAAAGTCTCAGGATACAGAATTAATGTGCAAAAATCACAAGCATTCTTATACACCAGTAACAGTCAAACAGAGAGCCAAATCATGAATGAGCTTCCATTCACAATTGCTTCAAAGGAATAAAATACCTAGGAATCCAAATTACAAGGGATGTAAAGGACCTCTTCAAGGAGAACTACAAACCACCGCTCAGTGAAATAAAAGAGGACACAAACAAATGGAAGAACATACCATGATCATGGATAGGAAGAATCAATATCGTGAAAATGGCCATACTGCCCAAGGTCATTTATAGATTCAATGTCATTCCCATCAAGCTACCAATGAGTTTCTTCACGGAATTGGGAAAAAAAGAAAAAAAAAACACTGCTTTAAAGTTCATATGGAACCAAAAAAGAGCCCACATTGCCAAGATAATCATACGTTAAAAGAACAAAGCTGGAGACATCACGTTACCTGACTTCAAACTATACTGCAAGGCTACGGTAACCAAAACTGCATGGTACTGGTACCAAAACAGAGATATAGACCAATGGAACAGAACCGAGCCCTCAGGAATAATACCACACCTCTACAGCCATCTGATCTTTGACAAACCTGAGAAAAACAAGAAATGGGGAAAGGATTCTCTATTTAATAAATGGTGCTGGGAAAACTGGCTAGCCATAAGTAGAAAGCTGAAACTGGATTCTTTGCTTACTCCTTATATGAAAATTAATTCAAGATGGATTAGAGACTTAAATGTTACACCTAATACCATAAAAACCCTACAGGAAAACCTAGGGAATACCATTCAGCACATAGGCATGGGCAAGGACTTCATGTCTAAAACACCAAAAGCAACAGCAACAAAAGCCAAAATTTACAAATGGGATCTAATTAAACTAAAGAACTTCTGCACAGCAAAAGAAACTACCATCAGAATGAACAGGCAACCCACAGAGTGGGAGAAAATTTTTGCAATCTACTCATCAGACAAAGGGCTAATATCCAAAATCTACAAAGAACTAAACAAGTTTACAAGAAAAAAACAACCCCATCAAAAAGCGGGCAAACTTATGATAAGACATTTCTCAAAAGAAGACATTCATACAGCCAACAGACACATGAAAATATACTCATCATCACTGGCCATCAGAGAAATGCGAATCAAAACCACAATGAGATACCATCTCACACCAGTTAGAATGGCAATCATTAAAAAGTCATGAAACAACAGGTGCTGGAGAGGATGTGGAGAAAGAGGAACACTTTTACACTGTTGGTGGGATTGTAAACTCATTCAACCATTATGGAAAACAGTATGGTGATTCCTCAAGGATCTAGAACTAGAAGTTCCATATGACCCAGCCATCCCATTACTGGGTATATATCCAAAGGATTATAAATCATGCTGCTATAAACACACATGCACACGTATGTTTATTGCGGCACTATTCACCATAGCAAAGACTTGGAATCAACCCAAATATCCATCAGTGACAGTCTGGATTAAGAAAATGTGGCACACATACACCATGGAATACTATGCAGCCATAAAAAAGGATGAATTTGTGTCCTTTGTAGGGACACGGATGCAGCTGGAAACCATCATTCTCAGCAAACTATCACAAGAAAAGAAAACCAAACACCGTATGTTCTCACTCATAGGTGGGAACTGAACAATGAGATCACTTGGACTCGGAAGGGGAACATCACACACTGGGGCCTATCATGGGTGTCCGGAGCCATGAGGCCCGGAATTAGCCGACCTCTGTTGCTTGATCTCCGCAAAGCGGAGACAAGAGGGCACATTCCCGGGTTCTTTATTTACAAACCCTTCCCGCGCACGCCCAAAGCTTTTCCCGCGCGCGCCTAAGTTTCTCCCGCGCGCCAAAACTGCCCCCGCGCGCGCCAACCTTTCCCGCGCGCGCCAACCTTTCCTGGCGCGCGCAAACATTTTCCCGCCCAGGAAGATATGCAGCCCAGGGCGCAGGCGCGATCCCGTGCCCGGGAAAAGTACAAACCCATGGCGCATGCGCAATTGTAATTTGAGAAGACCCGGCCCCCTATCACCACCCTGGCCCAACCTCTTCCCCTGCCAGCCTATGTAAGGCATGACCCTACACTCAATAAACGAGACTTGATCAGGCTGTTTGTCTTGTCTCCATTTCTTGTGTTTTCTTGTCTTCTCCATTCCCACTCCCCCTTCCAGGGCCCGTTAGACTGTCCTGCAGGTCGGGACACATGGGGAGGGGGTCGGGGGAATGGATTGCATTGGGAGTTATACCTGATGTAAATGATGAGTTGATGGGTGCTGACGAGTTGATGGGTGCAGCACACCAGCATGGGACAAGTATACATATGTAAGAAACCTGCACGTTATGCACATGTACCCTAGAACTTAAAATATAATAATAATAAAATAAAATAAATAAAAAAAAATTAAAATTTGTGTAGTATGAAGCTGAATTCCTTTCTACTTTCCTGTGTATTCTCTTTTATAACTATTACTTTTCTGCTGCCTTTCTGGTCCCATTTCTGCACTTTAGTTCCCATCAATTTATATTTTTATGTTTTTGAGGTCATGTCTTTATTCAAATCTGCAACAATGATCACATTTTCAGTGATGGTTATGACTCTAAAACTTAAAAATCAATTTTAACATCTGTAAATCTCTACAACTATTGTTATTTTAAAATGCAGAGCCAATTATGCTGTTATAATGGAATTTTCATCTCTACAATTATCAGTGATTCTGTTGTGCAACAACAGAAGCCGAAATGATGCCCCTTTCATTAATATTTCTTTTAGAATATGTATAAATGATATGTATCTTCAATACTTGCTTTTACTTTTTCAATTGCCCCACTTTTCACCAAACAAAACCTTTTTCTAACTTAAGTTTGGTGTTTTCCAGTTGATTAGAAACTATGTTACTGATAACAGAGTGCATTCTTCATTTAACATCAACATCCTTTTTCACGTGGGCCAATTAAGTTTTTTAAAATTAATTATTTTTTTAAAAAAAGTAATTTATTCAGTGGAAGGTACAAGTGTTTTTGTGTCACATGGATGAATTATATAGTGATGAATACTGAGATTTTAATGCACCCATCACCCATGTAGTCTACCTGGTTCCAAATGTGTAGTTTTCTATCTACACCTCCCTCCCCTGACCCCTTCTGTTTCTCTAAAGTCCACTGTATTACCTGTATGCCTTTGCATCCTCATATTTTAGCTCCAACTTATAAGTGAGAACACACAATGTTTGATTTTCCATTCTGAGTTACATCACTTAGAATACTGACCTCCAGTTTCATTCAAGTTGCTGCAAAAGACATTATTTCATTCATTTTTATGGCTGAGTAGTATTCATTATACACACACACACACACACACACACACACACCATATTTTCTTTATCCACACATTAACCAATGAGTTAGTTCCACATTTTTGCAATTGTAAATTGTGCTACTGTTAACGTACCTATACAAGTGCCTTTTTCACATAATGACTTCTTTTTCTTTGGGTAGATACCTGGTAATGGGATTGCTGGATCGAATGATAGATCTACTATTAGATCTTTATTTATTTTATTTATTTATTTATTTTAGATGGGTCTCTCACTGTTGCCCTTCCTGGAATGCAATGGCGCCATCTCGGCTCACTGCAACCTCCGCCTCCTGGGTTCATGCTATTCTCCTGCCTCAACCTCCAGAGTAGCTGGGATTATAGGCCCACACTACCACACATTGTTCTTTTTTTTTTTTTTTTTTTTTTTTTTGAGACGGAGTCTCGCTCTGTCGCCCAGGCTGGAGTGCAGTGGCCAGATCTCAGCTCACTGCAAGCTCCGCCTCCCGGGTTTACGCCATTCTCCTGCCTCAGCCTCCCGAGTAGCTGGGACTACAGGCGCCCGCCACTTCGCCCGGCTAGTTTTTGTATTTTTATTAGAGACGGGGTTTCACCGTGTTAGCCAGGATGGTCTTGATCTCCTGACCTCGTGATCCACCCGTCTCGACCTCCCAAAGTGCTGGGATTACAGGCTTGAGCCACCGCGCCCGGCCGCATTGTTAATTTTTGTATTTTTAGTACAGACAGGGTTTCACTATGTTGGCCAGACTGGTCTCCTGATCATCCTGACGTCGTGATCTGCCAACCTTGTCCTCCCAAAGTGCTAGGACTGCAGGCATGAACCACCGTGCCCAGCCTACTGTTAGATCTTTAAGGAATCTTCATACTGTTTTTCCTAGAGGTTGCACTAATTTATATCCCCACCAGCTGTGCATAAGTGTTCCTTTTCCCCCTAATCCATGCCAACATCTAGTTTTTTCTGACATTTTAATAATGGCCATTCTTACAGGAGTAAGGTAATTGTTTTAATTTGTATTTTCCTGATTACTAGTGACGCTGAGCATTTTTTTTTTTTTTTATGTTTCTTGGTCATTTGTATATTGTTTCTGAGAAATGTCTATTCATGTCTTTGCCTACTTTATAATTGAATTATTTGATATTTTTCTAGGTGATTTGTTTGAATTCCTTGTAGATTGTGGATACTAGACCTTTGTCCAATGAACAATTTGAAAATATTTTCTTCTATTCTGTGGTTTGTCTGTTTATTCTGCTGATTATTTCTTTTTATTTATTTTCAATGTCTTTATGATGATTTCCTTTTTAAATTTATCATGCTGAGATTTTATCATTTCCTGGCACTCCACTTTTGCTTTTTGAATTCGGACTTGCCAATCTGTTCCTCCCTTAATTCATCACTCAACATTCATATTCTAAACGACATTAAAATCCCTCACTATTCAGAAATTCTCACCTCCATTGGGAGAGAGATTTGGTGGGAGATTTAACTTGGAGAACGCTGCAGTTAAGGAAGCTCAGAAGAGAGGAAAAATTAACTGCTTATCCAACATGGACAGCCATCTACCACAAGAAAAATGGCTTTAATTTTGTGACATTTGTTTTTTCCATCTGACAATTATAAATAAAGTGTCTATCTGTGTGTTTTTTACTTTCCTTAAAAATTGACAATATATGAATGTTAAATTTAATAATCATCTGTTTAAAATTATTTCTTGGTGTATGAATAGTAAACATGTATTATTTATTCCTATTCTCAAAGAATCAGGTATTAAGGAGAAAAATTATTTCTCTACCTTCCCATAATCATTCCTGTCTTATTTTATTTCTAATTTTTCTCGTGATTCATCTAAGCTTTTCAAGAATATCCATGAATCTACTCCTTAATGTATCATCCTTAAAATATCTGCTTACTTTCTTTATGAATAGCGGGTTATAAATTGATTTCAACTTCTATCTGGCAGTCTCTCCCAATCCTCTTCCACTTTTTATTAGTGTTATTATTTCTCTATTTTCCATTTGTAGAACATCTAAATTGTGCATGTCAAACACTTATCCCCATACAGAGTTGGTGAAATACTGAGTATGCATTTATTGTTCGTTAATTTTCTGTATTGTCTGTCTTTGTGTCACTTTTTAAAATTTAGAGTAAGTTTTTAAAGTTTTAAACCATTATTGGTATGTAACAGTAGTATATGTTTATGAGGTACAATGCTGTTTTGATATAGGCAGATATTGTGTAATGATCAAATTATGCTAATTGGAATACCTATCACCTCAAGCCTTCATTATTTATTTGTATTAGGAACATTTCAATTCCATTATTTTAGATATTTTTAAACATATGATAAATTATTGTAAACTATAGGGACTATATTATAACTACTGTACAGTAGTAGATCTTATTCATTCTATCTGACTGTATTTTTGTACACATTAATAATCCAAGGTTATCCCCTCCCCAATACCATTCCCAGTCTCTGGTAGCCACAATTCTACTCTCTACCTCCCTGAGTTTTTTTGTTTTGTTTTGTTTTGTTTGTTTTTTGAGATGGAATTTTGCTCTTGTTGCCCTTGCCAAGACTGGAGTACAATGGCATGATCTTGGTTCAATACAACCTCCCCCTTTCAGGTTGAAGCAATTCTCCTGCCTCAGCCTCCCAAGTAGCTGGGATCACAGGCACCTGCCACCACACCCAGCTAATTTTTTTTGTATTTTTAGTAGAGATGGAGTTTCACTATGTTGACCAGGCTGGCCTCAAACTGCTGACCTCAGACAATCCACCCACTTTGGCCTACTAAAGTGCTGGGCTTACAGACATGAGCCACCACACATGGCCCATGAGTTCAATTTTTAACATTTTTAACTTTTACATATGAATGAGAACATGTGAAAATAGTCTTTCTGTGGCTGGTTTGTTTTACTTCACATAATGTCCTCCAGCTCCATCCATGTTGTTGAAAATGACAGCATTGCATTCCTTTTTTCTGATGAATAATATTCATCAGAATACCACATCTAATACCATTCATCTAATACCACATTGTCCTTATTCATTTATCCATAGGCACTTAGAATACTTCCAAATCTTGGCTATTGTGAAATATTGCTGCAATAAACAAGGGAATGCTGATATATCTTTGATGTACTCCTTTCCTTTCCATTGGATAGATATCCAATAGTGGAATTGCTGGATCATATAGTAGTTCTATTTTTAGTTTTTTGAGGAAATTTCATACTATTTTTCAAAGTTTTTATACAAATTTACATTCTCATCAACAATGTAGGAGAGTTTCTATTCGACCATATCTTTGCCAGCATTATGAAAAACATTTTTAAGGCCAGGCACAGTGGCTCATGCCTGTAATCCCAGCACTTTGGGAGGCCAAGGCAGTAAGATTACCTGAGGTCAGGAGCTCGAGACCAGCCTGGCCAACATGGTGAAACTCCGTTTCTACTAAAAACACAAAAATTAGCCGGGCATGGTGGCACTTGCCTGTAATCCCAGTTACTCAGGAGACTAAGCCAGGAGAACTGCTTTAGTTGGGGAGTGGATGTTGCAGTGAGCTGATATCATGCCACTGCACTCTATCCTGGCTGACAAAGTGAGACTCTGTCTCAAAAAAGATACATAAATAAAGTAAAGTATATAAAGATTTTTTAATATCTTTAAGCTTCAAGAATATTTCCTATATTTGACATTTTTTCATATCTTTACAATTGAATGACAACAGTTCAGGGTAAGGGATATTTTCAAAAGATGAAGGCTAAGCAAAATTAACAATTATAATACATGACCCAGGACTGCATTGGTATCATGAAAAAAAAAAATAAGCAAATGGGATTAGGGTGGCATGGCATCCAGTACAGCCAGAGAAAATCAAGAAATGCCAAATAGAAGTTTTATTATTACCTCTGGGAAAATGAAGTAAACATTTTTTTCAGAGAAAATTCAGGGAGCGACCAGTCTTCCAGAACAGTGGATTTTTGTTGTTGTTGTTGTTGTTGTTGTTGTTGTTTCTTTGCTTTTTCTGTTTTCTTTCTTTCTTCTTTTTTTTTTTTTTTTTTTGTTAAAACTTGGTTTTGGCTAAGATTGGGATGACTGTGGGTTTTCTTCGTCATAAACATTTTTTACCGTTTTCACTCTCTCTCAGAGAATGGCACCTCTTGTTCATGATGTATGTGAGATGTCAAATAATAGCACTCTAGGATGTCAAATAATATTCCAGGTTATTCAGCAAACAATGAATTCAGACTCTTCCGTTGACAGAGCTACTTTAATCAAGGCAGCCTAGAGCACAGTTAGGACTTGGCATTATTCCAAGTCTGGTTTCTATTTCTGTGAAGACTGAAATATTTCTGTTCCATGAGAAGATACCTTGAATTCATATTGATGGCAGAACTACACAGAAGAGTGGTGACAACTTTCTTCTCATAGCACTACCTTTTTCCTGCTTTTTTTTTTTTTTTTTTTTTTTTTTTTTTTGCAGGTTGGGAGATGGAGTTTCACTCTCGTTACCCAGGCTAAAGTGCAGTGGTGCGATCTTGGCTCACCACAACCTCCGCTTCCCAGATTCAAGCGATTCTCTTGCCACAGCCCCCTGAGTAGCTGGGATTACAAGTGCCCGCCATCACACCTGGCTAATTTTTGCATTTTTGGTAGAGATGAGGTTTCACCATGTGGGCCAGGCTGGTCTTGAACTCCTGACCTCAGGTGATCTGCCTGCCCACTTTCGGCCTCCCAAAGTGCTGAGATTACAAACCACCTCGCCCAGCCTTTCCTGCCTATTTTCAAAGAAGGAACTGCTCTGGGGGAACACTGTAAAAGAACAACAACAACAAAAAGATTATCTATAGAAAATAAACACTAAGAGTGGTGACCCCCTTGTGTGGACAAACACTTGGCAGTATCCTAGAGCTTGCCTGTTTATCCATATTACAATTAGATTTTGAAGCTTAATAGTAACAATGCAGAAAAATAACACTGATCTATAAATCATTGCCCTTTCTCCTTTGATATTTTTCACTATTCTCCAGAGTTGCAAGGAGGATGGTGAATTCTCCCAATCACTCTGATCTCAAACTGTGGCTCAGTTTTATATTATTTTAGAAACAGAAGTGGTCAAAAGTTACAAGTGTACTCCAGACAAAAGAGTAATATACATTTTAGTAAACGAAACACTATTGGAGTTAAGATGCGATCTTCTGTTTTTTTTTTTTTTTTTTTTTTTTGAGGCGGAGTCTCGCTCTGTCGCCCGGGCTGGAGTGCAGTGGCCGGATCTCAGCTCACTGCAAGCTCCGCCTCCCGGGTTTACGCCATTCTCCTGCCTCAGCCTCCCGAGTAGCTGGGACTACAGGCGCCCGCCACCTCGCCCGGCTAGTTTTTTTGTATTTTTAGTAGAGACGGGGTTTCACCGTGTTCGCCAGGATGGTCTCGATCTCCTGACCTCGTGATCCGCCCGTCTCGGCCTCCCAAAGTGCTGGGATTACAGGCTTGAGCCACATTATAATGCAAAAGAGGACCTTATTAAGCACTTTAGGTGGTCGAGGTGGGAGGATCACGAGGTCAGGAGTTTGAGATGATCCTGGCCAACATGGTGAAACCCTATGTCTACTAAAACTACAAAACGTTAGCTGGGTGTAGTAGTGCATGCCTGTAATCCCAGCTACTTGGGACTCTGAGGCAGGAAAACAGCTTGAACTCAGGAGGTGGAGATGGCAGTGAGTGGAGATTATGCCTTCACACTACAGCCTGGGCAACAGAGAAAGACTTCATCTCAAAAAGAAAAAAAAAAAAAAAAAAAGGAGTCTTCTGTTTATTATCGTTTCCTGAAAGCTTATTGGATACAATAAAACAAATCTTCTGCTTTCTGTAATATACATGTTTATGTATTTATTAGATGAAAGGGTAGTATATCTTGGATTTTGCTGAACACATGTAGTTGATAATACTGTTTTACGAATGTTGTTGTTTCAATATGTTACGTAAAAGTACATAAAAGATTTACAAATCTTTTACTTATCAGAGGCTGAATATGGTGTCATCTTCTCAGTGCTATTTTTTTCATGATATATGTCTTTTTCTAGGAATAAGCAGACTCAATCCTTCTGTAAAGTAGTAAAAAAATCTTCACTCACATTGAGCAGTTACATTCCGAAGTGATAAAATCATTAGTTTTTAAAATTTTATTTACATTCTGGGATACATGTGCAGAACGTGCAGTTTTGTTATACAAAAAATTTGGGATACAAATGCCATGGTTTGCCACATCCATCAGCCCATCATGTACATTAAGTATTTCTCCTAATGTTATCCCTTCCTTAGTCCCCCACCCCTCAACAGGCCCCAATGTGTGACGTTCCCCTCCCTATATTCACGTGTTCTCCCTGCTCAACTCCCACCTATGACTGAGAACACGCAGTGTTTTGTTTTCTGTTCCTGTGTTAGTTTGCTGAGAATGATGGTTTCCAGGTTCATCCATGTCCCTGCAAGGACATGAACTCATCCTTTTTTATGGTTGCATAGCATTCCATGGTGTGTATTTGTCACATTTTCTTTATCCAGTCTTTCAGTAATAGGCATTTGAATTGGTTCCAAGTCTTTGGTATTGTGAGCAGTGAACCAAGAAACATACACGTGCATTTGTCTTTATAATAGAATATTGCACAATCCTTTGGTATATACCTAGTAATGGGATTGCTGGGTCAAATGGTATTTCTTGTTCTAGATCCTTGAGTAATTGCCACACTGTCTTCCACAATGGTTGAATTAACTTACACTTGCACAAACAGTGTAAAGGTGTTCCTATTTTTCTACTTTGTCTCCAGCACCTGTTGTTTCCTGACTTTTTGATGATTGTTGTTCTAACTGGCATGGCCACATAAATGTCTATTTTTGAGAAATGTCCATTCATATCCTTCATCCACTTTTTGATGAGGCTTGTTTTTTCCTCTAAAATTATTTATTTTCTTTGTAGACTCTAGATATTAACTCTTTGTCAGATGGATTGATTACTAAAATTTTCTCCTATTCTGTAGGTTGCCTGTTCACTCTGATTATAGTTTCTTTTGCTGTGCAGAAGCTCTTTAGTTAAACTAGATCCCATTTGTCAATTTTGGTTTTTGTTTTCATTGCTCTTGGTGTTTTAGTCATGAAGTCCTTGCCCATGTCTATATCCTGAATGTTATCTTAGGCTCTCTTCTAAGGTTGTCATGGTTTTAGGTCTTACATTTATGTCTTTAATCCATCTTGAATTAATTGTTGCATAAGGTGTAAGGAAGGGGGCCAGTTTCAGCTTTCTGCATGTGGCTCGTGAGTTTTTCCAACAGCATTTATTTAATTAGAGAATCCCTTCCCCATTGCTTGTTTTTGTCAGGCTTGTCAAAGATCAGATTGTTGTAGATATGTGGTGTTATTTCTGAGACCTCTGTTCTGTTCCATTGATTTATATATCTTTTTTGGTACCAGTACCATGCTGTTTTGGTTACTGTAGTCTTGTAGCACAGTTTGAAGTCAGGTAGCATAATGCGTCCAGTTTTGTTCTTATATCTTAGGATTGTCTTGGCTATATGAGCTCTTTTTTGGTTCCATATGAAATTTTAAATAGTTTTTTTTTTTTGTGTGTGTGAAGAAAGTCAACGGTAGCATGATGGGGAGAGCACTGAATCTATAAATCACTTTGAGCAGTATGACCATTTTCATGATATTAATTTTCTTATCCAAAAGGATGGAATGTTTTTTCATCTATTTGTGTCCTCTCTTATTTTCCTGAGCAGTAGTTTGTAGTTCTCCTTGAAAAGGTTCTTCACATCCCTTATAAGTTGCATTCCTATATATTGTATTCTCTTTGTAGCAATTGTGAATAGGAGTTCACACATGATTTGGCTCTCTGTCTATTACTGGTGTCCAGGAATGCTTCTGAGTTTTGCACTTTGATTTTGTATTCTGAGACTTTGCTGAAGTTGCTTACGAGCTTAAGGAGATGTGGGGCTGATATGATGCGGTTTTCTAAATATACAAGCATGTGATCTGCAAATAGAGAACATTTGACTTCCTCTCTACCTATTTGAATATGCTTTATTTCCTTCTCTTGACTGATTGCTGTGGCCAGAACTTCGAATACTATATTAAATAGGAGTGGTGAGAGAGGGCATCCTTATGTTGTGCCAGTTTTCAAAGGGAATCTTTCCAGCTTTAGCCTATTCGGTATTATATTGGCTATGAGTTTGTCATAAATAGCTCTTATTATTTTGAGATGCATTCCGTCAATACCTAGTCTATTGAGAGGTTTTAGCATAAAGCAGTGTTGAATTTTGTTGAAGACCTTTTCTGCATCTATTGAAATAATCATGTTTTTTTTTTTATTGGTTCTGTTTACATGATGGATTACATTTATTGCTTTGCATATGTTGAACTACCTTGCATCCCAAGGATGAAGATGATTTGATTGTGGTGGATAAGCTATTTGACATGCTGTTGGATTCTGTTTGCCAGTAGTTTACTGAGGATGTTTGCATCCTTGCTCACCAAAGATATTGTCCTGAAATTTTCTTTCTTTCTTTCTTTCTTTCTTTCTTTCTTTTTCTTTTTTTTTTTCTTTCTTTTTTTTTTTTTTCCTGTGTCTCTGCCAGGTTTTAGTATCAAGATGATGTTGGTCTCATAAAATTAGTTAGGTAAGACTCTTTTTTTCTATTTGGAATATTTTCAGAAAGAATGGTACCAGCTCCTTTTTATCTTTGGTAGAATTAGGCTTTGAATTCTTCTGATCCTGTGTTTTATTGTTTGTTTGTTTGTTTGTTTTGTTTTTGTTTTACTTTTTGGTTGGTAGGCTATTAATTACTGCCTCAATTTCAGAACTTATTATTAGTCTATTCAGAGATTTGAAATCTTCCTGATTTAGACTTGGGAGAGAGCATGTTTTTAGGAAATTATCCATTGCTTCCAGATTTTCTAGTTAATCTGTGTAGAGGTGTTCTCTGATTTTTGTAGTGTTCTTTGATGGTAGTTTTGATTTCTGTGGAATCAGTGGTGATATCACCTTTATCATTTTGTATGTGTGTGTATCTCTATTTGATTCTTCTCTCTTTTTGTCTTTATTAGTTTGGATAGCGGTATATCTATTTTGTTAACCTTTTCAAAAAATCACCTTCTAGATTCATTGATTTTTTGAAGGAGTTTTTGTGTCTCTATCTCCTTCAGTTCTGCTCTGATCTTAGTTGTTTCTTGTCTTCTGCTAGCTTTTGAGTGTGTTTGCTCTTGCTTCTGTAGTTCTTTTATTGTGATGTTAGGGTGTCAATTTTAGATCTTTCCCATTCTCTTTGTGGGAAGTTAGTGTTATAATTTTCCTGTAAACACTGCTTTAGCTGTTTGCCAGGGATTCAGATACATTGTTTCTTTGTTCACACTGATTTCATAGAACTTATTTCGTTCTGCCTTAATTTAGTTGTGTGCCAAAACGTCATTCAAGAGTAGGGTGTTTAGTTTCCATGTAATTATCTGCTTTTGAGGGTGTTTCTTAGTACTGAGTTCTAATTTTATTGCACTTTGGTCTGGGAGACGGTTTGTTAGGATTTTTGTTCTTTTGTATTTACTGAGGAGTGTTTTCCTTCCAATTATGTGGTCAGTTTTAGAATAAGTTTGATGTTGCACACAGGAGAACATATATTCTGCTGATTTGGGGTGGAGAGTTCTGTAGATGTCTATTAGGTCTGCTTGGTACAGAGCTAAGTTCAAGTCCTGAATATCCTTGTTAATTTACTGTCTCATAGATTAGTCTAATGTTGACAGTGGGATGTTAAAGTCTCCCAGTATTATTGTATGGGTGTCTAAGTCTCTTTGTATGTCTCTAAGAACTTACATGGGAAATCTGAGTGCTCTTGCATTGGGTGCATGTATATTTAGGATAGTTAGCTCTTCTTGTTCCATTGATCCCTTAATCATTATTTAATGGTCTTCTATGTCTTTTTTTATCTTTGTTGGTTTAAAGTCTGTTTCATCAGAGACTAGGATTGCAACTCCTGCTTTCTTTTTTCTTTCCATTTGGTTGGTAAATATTCCTCTGTCCCTTTATTTTAAAACTGTAAGTGTCTTTGCATGTGAGATGCATCTCTTGAGTACAGCACACTGAAGGGTTTTGCTGCATCCAATTTGCCAGTTTGTGTCTTTTAATTGCAAAACTGAGCCCATTTACATTGAAGGTTAATATTGTTATGTGTGAATCTGATTCTGTCATTGTGATGCTAGCTGGTTGTTTTGTCCATTAGTTGACGTAGTTTCTTCATAGTGTTCGTGATCTTTATAATTTCACATGTTTTTGCAGTGACTAGTACTAGTGTTTCCTTTCCACATTTAGTGTTTCCTTTAGGAGATCTTGTAAGGCAGTCATGGTGGTGACAAAATTCTCAGTATTTGACTGTCCATACAGGATTTCACTTATGTAGCTTAGTTTGGCTGGATATAAACTTCTGGGTTGAAAGCTCTTTTCTTTAAGAAGGTTGACTATTTGCCCTCATTCTCTTCTGGCTTGTAGGGTTTCTGCAGAATACTGTTAATGTGATGAGCTTCCCTTTGTAGGTAACCCAACTTTTTTCTCTGGTTGCTCTTAACATTTTTTTCCTTTATTTCAAATTTGATGATTCTGACGATTATGTGCTTAGGGTTGCTGTTCTTGAGGAGTACCTTTGTGGTGTTCTCTGTATTTTTTGAATTTGAATGTTGGCCTGTCTTCCTAAGTTGGCAAAGTTATCCTGGATAATATCTGGAAGAGTGTTTTCTAACTTGATTCTGTTCTCCCCTTCACTTTCAAGTACAGCAATCAAATGTAGGTTTGGTCTTTTCACATAGTCCCATATTCTTCAAGGCTTTGTTCATTCCTTTTTATTCTTTTTTTTTTTTTTCTAATCTTGTCTTCACTCTTTATTTCACTACACTGATCTTCAGTGTCTGATATCCTTTCTTCCACTTCATTCATTACACTATTGATACTTATGTATGCTTCATGAAGTTCTCAAGCTGTGTTGTTCAGCTCCATCAGGTCATTTATGTTATTCTCTAAACTGTTTTTTCTAGTTAGCAATTTCTCTAATCATTTTTCAAGGCTCTTAGCTTCTTGCATTGGGATAGGACACGCTCTTTAAGCTCAGAGGGGTTTGTTTTTACTAATCATTTTTTTTTAACTGTTTTTTCCTCATCTTCATGGATTTATTTACCTTTGTTCTTTGATCTTGGTGACCTTAGGATGAGGTTTTGTGTGGTCATTCTTTTTTTGATGTTGAAGCTATACCTTTCTGTTTGTTAGTTTTCCTTCTATTTTTCAGTTCCCTGTGCTGCACATCTACTGGAGTTTGCTGAAGGTCCATCTCAGACCCAATTTGCTTTGTATCACCAGTGGAGGCTGTGTAACAGCAAAGATTGCTGCCTCTTTCTTCCTCTGGAAGTTTCATCACAGAGGGGCACATGCCAGATGCCAGCAAGAGCTCTCCCACATGAAGTGTCTGTCAACCACTGCTAGGAGATTTCTCCCCATCAGGAGGCACTGGGGTCAGAGACCCACTTGAGGCAGTCTGTCCCTTAGAACAGCATGAGTCTTCCGCTGTGGGATACACTGGTCTCTTCAGAACCAGCAGGCAGGAACATTTATGTCTGCTGAAGCTGCACCAACATCTGCCCTTTCTTCCAGATGCTCTGTCCCAGGGAAAATATAGTTTTATCAGTTAGCTCTTTACTGGGCCTGCTGCTTTTCTTTCAGAGATGCCCTGCCCAAAGAGTTGGAAACTAGAGAGGCAGCCTCTCTACAAGGACTTTGCCACTCTGAGGTGGGCTCCACCTAGTTTGAACTTCTAGTAGCTTTATTTACACTGTGAGGAGAAAACCACCTACCTAACTCTTTGTAATGGCAGACACTCCTCCCTGCACCAAGCTCAAGTTTCTCAGGTTGACTTCAGACTGCTGTGCTGGCAGTGAGAATTTCAGACCCGTGAATCTTAGCTTGCTGGGTTCCATGGGGATGGAATCTGCTGAGCTAGACCACTTGGTTCCCTGGCCTCAGCTTCCTTTCCAGGGGAGTGAGTGATTCTGTCTCACAGGTGTTCCAGGTGCTACTGGAGTGTGGGGAAAAAAAAAAAAAAAAAAAAAAAAAAAAAACTTCTGCAGCTAGCACAGTGTCTGCCCAAATGGCCACCCAGTTTTGTGCTTGAAATTCAGGTCCCTCGTGGTGTAGGCATTCAAGGGAATCTCCTGGTATATGGGTTGCAAAGACCATGGGAATAGTGTAGTATCTGGGCTGTAATGCCCTGATCCTCACAGCACAGTCCTTCACAACTTCCCTTAGTTAGGGGAGGGAGTTCCTTGACCCCTTGCACTTCCCAAGTGAGGCGATGCCCCACCTACTTCTGCTCTCCCTCTTTGGGTTGCACACCCTTTCTAACCAGTCCCAATGAGACAAGCTGGGTACCTCAGTTTGAAATGCTGAAATTACCTGCCTTCTACGTTGATTTTGCTGGGAGCCACAGACTAGAGCTTTTCCTATTCAGCCATCTTGCCAGCCACCCCTTAATTTGCATATAGAGCATAGTGTAGAGGTATTTGCATTTCATGTACATAATTATATTGGAAAATTATAAAATATTAATAAAGTCATGCAGCAGTAGATAAAGTAACACATTGAAATATACAAGGCTGTGACTTAACCAAAAGCTGACCCAACAGGCAACAATAAATATAAATTAACTATTTTAATCTACTGAGAATGATGGTTTCCAGCTGCATCCATGTCCCTACAAAGGACACAAACTCATCCTTTTTTATGGCTGCAGAGTATTCCATGGTGTATATGTGTCACATTTTCTTAATCCAGTCTGTCACAGATGGACATTTGGGTTGATTCCAAGTCTTTGCTATTGTGAATAGTGCCGCAATAAACATACTTGTGCATGTGTGTTTATAGCAGCATGGTTTATAATCCTTTGGATATATACCTAGTAATGGGATGGCTGGGTCATATGGTATTTCTAGTTCTGAATCCTTGAGGAGTTGCCATACTCTTTTCCACAGTGGTTGAACCAATTTACAATCCCAACAACAGTGTAAAAGTGTTCCTATTTCTCCACATCCTCTCTAGCACCTGTTGTTTCCTGAGTTTTTAATGATTGCCATTCTGACTGGTGTGGGTGCTATTTCATTGTAGTTTTGATTTGCATTTCTCTGATGGCCAGTGATGACCAGCATTTTTTCATGTGCCTGTTGGCTGTATGCATGTCTTCTTTTGCGAAATATCTGTTCATATCCTTTACTCACTTTTTGATGGGGTTGTTTGTTTCTATCTTCTAAATTTCTCTGGGTTCTTTGTAGGTTCTGGATATTAGCCCTTTGTCAATGAATAGATTGCAAAAATTTTCTCCCATTCTGTAGGTTGCTTCTTCAGTCTGATGGTAGTTTCTTTTGCTGTGCAGAAGCTCTTTAGTTTAATTAGATCCCATTTGTCAATTTTGACTTTTGTTGCCATTGCTTTTGCTGTTATAGACATGAAGTCCTTGCACATGCCTATGTCCTGAATGATGTTACCTAGGTATTCTTTTAGGGTTTTTATGGTTTTAGGTCCAACATTTAAGTCTCTAATCTATCTTAAATTAATTTTCATATCAGGAGTCAGGAAAGGATCCAGTTTCAGCTTTCTACTTATGGCTAGCCAACTGTCCCAGCACCATTTATTAAATAGGGAATCCTTTCCCCATTTCTTATTTTTCTCTGATTTGTCAAAGATCAGATGGCTGTAGAGGTGTGGTATTATTTCTGAGGGCTCGATTCTGTTCCATTGGTCTATATCTATTTTGGTACCAGTACCATGCTGTTTTGGTTACCGTAGTCTTGTAGTATAGTTCGAAGTCAGGTAGCGTGATGCCTCCAGCTTTGTTCTTTTGACTTAAGATTGTCTTGGCAATGCGGGCTCTTTTTTGGTTCCATATGAACTTTAAAGCGGTTTTTTCCAATTCTGTGAAGAAACTCATTGGTAGCTTGATGGGAATGGCATTGAATCTATCACTTATCTTGGGCAGTATGGCCATTTTCATGATATTGATTCTTCCTATCCATGAGCACAGTGTGTTCCTCCATTTGTTTGTGTTCTCTTTTATTTCACTGAGCAGTGGTTTGTAGTTCTCCTTGAAGAGGTCCTTGACATCCCTTGTAAGTTGGATTCCTAGGTAGTTTATTCTCTTTGAAGCAATTGTGAACGGAAGTTCATTCCTGATTTGGCTCTCTGTTTGTCTGTTACTGGTGTATAAGAATGCTTGTGATTTTTGCACATTAATTTTGTATCCTGAGACTTTGCTGAAGCTGCTTATCAGCTTAAGGAGATTTTGGGCTGAGATGATGGGGTTTTCTAAATATACAATCATGTCATCTGCAAACAGGGACAATTTGACTTCTTCTTTTCCTAATTGAATGCCTTTTATTTCCTTTTCTTACCTGATTGCCCTAGCCAGAACTTCCAACACTATGTTGAATAGAAGTGGTGAGAGAGGGCATCCCTGTCTTGTGCCAGTTTTCAAAGGGAATTTTTCCAGTTTTTGCCCATTCAGTATGATATTGGCTGTGGGTTTGTTATAAAGAGCTTTTTTTTTTTTTTTTTTTTTTTTTTTTTTTGAGACAGAGTCTCGCTCTGTCGCCCAGGCTGGAGTGCAGTGGCCAGATCTCAGCTCACTGCAAGCTTCGCCTCCCGGGTTCACGCCATTCTCCTGCCTCAGCCTCCGGAGTAGCTGGGACTACAGGCGCCCGCCAGGTCGCCCGGCTAGTTTTTTGTATTTTTAGTAGACACGGGGTTTCACCATGTTAGCCAGGATTGTCTTGATCTCCTGACCTCGTGATCCATCCGTCTCGGCCTCCCAAAGTGCTGGGATTACAGGCTTGAGCCACCGCGCCCAGCCAAAGAGCTCTTATTACTTTGAGATACCTTCCATCAATGCCGCATTTGTTGAGAGTTTTTAGCATGAAGGGCTGTTGAATTTTTTCAAAGGCGTTTTCTGCACCTATTCAGATAATCATGTGGTTCTTGTCTTTGGTTCTGTTTATATGCTGGATTAAGTTTATTGATTTGCGTATGTTGAACCATACAGGGAGAGATTATTATTACCTTAATGGCTATAATAACAGAAGAAGAAAGCAGTTGCATATCAAACTGGGTGACTCTCCTCTTGTAAAGTCACTGAGATCTTTGAACTACAACAATTTTTACTATTGATATTAGTATTAGTTATCAATGTCCCGTTTTTTTTTTTTTTTTTTTTTTTTTTTTTTTGTGGGTGGAGGCAGAGTGTCACTCTGTCTTCCAGGCTGGAGGGCAATGACGTGATCTTGGCTCACTGAACCCTCCACCTCGTTGGTTCAAGCGATTCTCCTGCCTAAGGCCAGTAGCTTGAACTGCAGGTGCGCTCTGCGCTCCCCCGGCGAAGTTTTATATTTTTAATAGAGACAGGATTTCACCGTGTTAGCCATGGTGGTCTCCAGCTTCTGATCTCAGGTGATCTGCCTCCCACGTGCTTGGATTACAGGCACCACACCCAGAAATGTCACTTTTTAATAAGAAGAATGATAAAGCAAGACTAAGCTAGCTATATTTCATATATATGATATATAGTGATATAAATGCATAGTTCAAGTATTCTTTCAAAATATACAGTGTATATCTGAAATATACAATGAAATATTACATGTATTCTTTTACTCTTAAATTATTCTTCATTCCCATTATGTTCTTTCACTATTTAGTAATTTCACAAAATTAACAAAAAGGTCCTTCTCCCATGGGGATTTAGATTAATCCTCTTTTGAGGTTAAACATAAATAAGATGCATATTTATCTTTTACTTAGATATAATAAAATATTATAAAGTGTGGTACAGTATAAAGATTTTTATTACAAAAATGTTCTTCCGTAAATGTAACATTCATGATAGATATTGATGACTTTTGACTGAAATGAAACAAAACTTTGACAGTCACATTTAATGAAAGAGTTTATTCTAAGTTCCTCAAGGAAAGCAATCAGCTTATATCACTTCATATATTTAAACAGTTACCAGATACATCTGTTTTGTCAATATATTGTTATTACTATACAACTTTAACACATCAAGTGATTAATGGAATATTGAATTATAAAGTTAAGTCATATTTGATAATTAATTTTAGTTGTATGCATAAAGGAATCATCTCTTATTCAATACAAGATAAATCCCAGTGTAATAAGGTTTTGCTCTTGATAATGTGGTCCCACGTTTTATGTGAAGCAAACATTTTCCTAAAGACAACTTGAAATTTTAGGAAAAATATGAACTTTTAAAGCATTATTATCCGTAAAAATATAAGAATCAAGTCTAAGGGAAAGTTTAAACATGGATAATTTTTTAAAAAATAAAAATAATGAAATTGTAAAACTATTTTCAACATTTTTCATTATAATAAGTGGCAATTAACTAAAGCTTCATTTACAAAATCAAAATTGGATACCTGATGCTAGTGGAATGGTATTTTCAATGCGCTCACTTCACTGGATTGAAGATTATATTTTTACAAACATAGTTTTTTTCTCCAAATTAATTAATTTTGGATCATATGCCATTTTGAAACAACTAAGACTTTTCCCTTTCGACTTCAAAATATTAAAATCGGTGTTTTTCTGCAGTCAAATAAATTTTTAAAAGAAGAAAAGTTCTTTCATGTTTTCAAATGGCCATATTAAATCTAATCAAAGCAGTGATAAAATTTTTTTTCTAAAACATCTTCCTTGTTAGATTCTCTTTCTCTGTGTATGTGTGTGTTCATGTATTTATGTGTGGGTGTGTGTTTCTTCAGATCTTATTAGGATGATAATGAAAGTAGTAATTATTTTAGAACACTTTCCAAATGTTCATTCTAGCAAACAAAACAGCAGTGTTTTAATTTAATTATTCTCAGTTTGCAGGAACAACAGAAAAATGTAAGTTAGAGAAATATGCTGCTATAAAGTAAAAGAATTTGAAATGGAAAAAAAATGACACCCCTTCTGCATATGTATATGTATGATACATGTGGAAATTAGCTAAGGTTTTAAAATGTGCATTCTTCTCTAATTAAAAATAAGTAACAACAAAAGGAGTTGGTCTGATAATTTTCCAAACCACACATCAGCTTATTTTGAAAATCATACTCAGTAGAGCTACCTATTGTCCTTGGGGTTGGGCACAGAACACATGTTGATTCATTTAATATACGCTCAGAGAATAGACATTCTTTTATGATTTAGATACTTTGTTTTTAGACAGTTGTATTTTGTCTGAAAAATGTTTATTATAAGACTGGTTTCATTTTTTCATTTTCTTTTCTTTTTTTTTTTTTTTTTTTTTTTTTTTTTTGAGACAGAGTCTTGCTCTGTCGCCCCGGCTGGAGTGCAGTGGCGCGATCTCAGCTCACTGCAAGCTCCGCCTCCCGGGTTCACGCCATTCTCCTGCCTCAGCCTCCTGAGTAGCTGGGACTACAGGCGCCCGCCACCTCACCCGGCTAGTTTTTTGTATTTTTTAGTAGAGACGGGGTTTCACCATGTTAGCCAGGATAGTCTCGATCTCCTGACCTCGTGATCCGCCCGTCTCGGCCTCCCAAAGTGCTGGGATTACAGGCTTGAGCCACCGCGCCCGGCCTCATTTTTTCATTTTCTAAGAAACTGATATGATAGTCAAGTTGGTTGTGCATGAATTCATGTTGGTATGGGAAAAGAAAAATTTGAGGTCTCGTATCTGTATGTCTGAGTCAGTTTAAGGATTCTAAATGTGATTTTGTCAACCTTCATGCTACAGGAGTTGTAAATGCAAGCTAACCAATTTTCTTTTTTTTTTTTTTTCCCTGAGAACTTCAAATATATTTATTAACTGTCTTTATTTTTTGGGTACCTAGTAGGTATATCTATTTATGGGTTATATGAAATGTTTTCATATAGATCAGCAGTGTGTTATAATCATATCACAGATAATGGGGTATCCATCCCCTCAAGCATTTATCTTTTGTGTTACAATCAATTATCCTCTTTTAGTTATTTGTAAAAATATTTAGAAATAAAACAGAAAGCCTAAGAATTGCTTCTTCACACTGGCTCTATTAGCAACATATCTTCTCATTGATTTTTACAAATCTTTCTCTCTTTTACATGTCCTTTATGTTGGTCTCCTTACTCAGCCTAAAATCCAATATCCTCCATTAAAATCATTCCTTTTGAGCACATATTTTTTTCTCTTTTCCCTCCTCCTCTCCTATAGAACTTGCCCAAATAAACCATATATCTTGTTACACCAGCTATTTAATCAATTTTTGACTGTACATGAATATTTCAACATTACCAAAATACACACACACATGCCCACAACATAAAAAACGCACAACCATAAAGAGTGTTCTCATTTTGCAGGCAAGAATAGGCATATCCAATGGCTTCCCACACTCCATAAATGGTAATAGTCTTGCTTTAAATTTTTGAATAAATCTAAGTACAAGAGCAGTTTTGCTGCATGGATATATTGTAGAGTGATAATGTCTGTGCTTTTACTTTAACCATCACCATAATAATGTACATGGGGTACCTACTAAGCAATTTCTCACCTCTCTCCCAACTCCAACCATCTCAC
>NC_044570.1:2494695-2560747 GCF_007565055.1 Rhinopithecus roxellana
AGGGAGGGAGGGAGGGAGGGAAAGGAAGAGAACAGAAGACACAGAGACCAACACACACAGGGAGGAGAACACAACAAAACACAGTCATGATCCAGGCAGAGGTCACAGTGATGTGGTCACAACCCAAGGATTACCAGGAACTAGCAGAGCTGGAAGACTCAAGAAAGTATTCTCTGATAGAGCCTTCAGAGAGAGTACAGACCTGCTGACTCTTTGACTTGTGGTCTCTTGAACTTTGAGAAGATAAATTTATCTTGCTGAAGCAACAAATTTGTGGAACATTGTTTCTGTAGCTCTAGAAACTAATACAAATGGTACTATTAATAAAGGCTAAATAAATGGAATGGACAAGAGGGAACATCATCAGGTGAGAACAGAGAACAAGGCATGGTTTTAATAAATAATCAGATATTAGGATCTGGCTGGGCATGGTGGCTCATGCCTGTATATCAGGAGGCTGAGAGGCAGGCAGATTGCTTGAGGGCAGGAATTTGGGAACAGTCTGGGCAAGAAAATGAGACCCCATCTCTACAAAGAAATAAAAAAATAGCCAGATGTGGTAGCATACACCTCTAGTCCGGCTACTCAGGAGGCTGAGTTGGGAAGATTGCTTAACTCTGGAAGGTTGAGGTTTTGGTGAGCCATGATTGTGACACTGCACTCTAGCTTGGGTAGGCAGAGAGAGACTCTGTCTCAAAGAAAAAAAAAAAAAAATGTTAGAATCTGATTGAGAGAAAACAAAAAAGGGCAAGGCTGATGTTGAAGTTTCTCCCTAGAAGGACTGGGTAAGTAATGCTAACTTTAATCAAGTGATGAATACTCCAAGAAGAGAAATTTTGGGGAACTAATGAACTCATTCTTAGTCATATATTTGAGCTATCTGCTGGGAAATTAGGAGGAAATATCTAGATATGGAAAGAGAGTAATCAAATAACCTAAAGGTTAAGCAGGCAAAATGTTGCCTAGCAGAATACAAGCTACAAAACCGAGATTGAAGGCACTTTCAGAGAACAGGCGTCCAACAGTTCCAAATGCATACTTCAGTGCTGGACAGATCTACCTCTGATAAGCAGACTAGGAGAGGTCCATTTAAAGTCATCATTCTGATAAGAACCAGAGTCAGTAAGGGAATTTAGACTTCTCTCACTCATCATTCATATTTTGATGTCAGTTGACACCTAAATTGACTGCCAGTGCAGAACTCTACG
Organism: Rhinopithecus roxellana; assembly: GCF_007565055.1. Taxonomy (NCBI): domain Eukaryota; kingdom Metazoa; phylum Chordata; class Mammalia; order Primates; family Cercopithecidae; genus Rhinopithecus; species Rhinopithecus roxellana. The sequence continues at coordinate 2,495,904 of NC_044570.1, forward strand.
AGATTATAAAATTTCTAACAAAGAAGAACTTTGGAAGTTGCTGTAGCCCTTAGAGTCCATCATTCCACCACACGATGTCAAACAAATCTGAGGATAGGTACTTCCTCTTATAATAAAAATTTTAGATTATCCTCCCTCATACATTGTAAGGAAGTTCTCCCAGAAGTCTGCACATTCCTTGACAAAGAGAGAGAAGAAGAATGACCGTTTATTACTTGCAATTTGCCCAGTACCAAGTTAGGTGCCCCATTTAACCATCTATCAGTCCTGCTGGGTACAACTGTTTCCCAACTTTTCCACATGAGGAAGCAGGTGATGGCCATTTTCAAGGTGATTCAAGTTGTGGCTTACCCATGCTGTCTTTGAAACTAAGCCTGAGCCCTTTCTGTTTTCAGTGTGCTGCACTCTTGGCTGACATCTAGTGCTTTGGTGCATTTTCTAGATGGCTGTCAAGGTAATGTTGTATATCAGGGTTTTTTTTTTTTGACATTATTATGGTATACCTCCCTGCCCTTTTTGATACACACACACACACACACACACACACACACACACATTTTAGACGGAGTCTTGCTCTGTTGCCCAGGCTGGAGTTCAGTGGCACAACCTCTGCTCACTGTAAGCTCTGTCTCCCAGGATCATGCCATTCTCCTGTCTGAGCCATCCAAGTAATTGGGACTACAGGTAACCACCACCATGCCCAGCTAATTTTTTTTTTTTTTTTTTTTTTTTTGTATTTTTAGTAGAGACAGGGTTTCACTATGTTAGCCAGGATGGTCTTGATCTCCTCACTTCATGATCTGCCTGCCTCAGTTTCCAAAAGTGCTGGCATTACAGACATGAGCCATCGCACCCAGCCACCCCTTTGGACATTTTTAAGAGGAGCAATGAACATGTACCCCTTCCTAATCCATATAACAACTTAGCAGAATGAGTACATTCCCTGCTTTTTTTTTTTTTTTTTTTTTTTTTTTTTTTTTTTTTTTTTTTTTTTTTGACAATTGCCCAACTCCATTAGAACTCTGCTTGTGTTTCAGGGGTTGATATCATTTTCTAAGGTATCTTTTGAGTTTGATGAGTCTCAAATTAATCTCCAAAGGATTCATGCTCCTTGTTTTTTTGTGAGTGCCAGGAATAATATAAACCAGACCACATAAATAATTCATGAGCACTGATTTCACATCTGGGTTATTTCTGGCTCTGAGTGTCTCTCTGTAAATAGTGTATTGAGAGCAGTTACTGTTTTCTTTTTTTCTTTTTATCATGGTAGAATGATAAAAGTAATGAACTGACATTCAACCTTAGAGATTCTTGACAGTATGTAATGTGTCTATATATAATATTTTTAAAAACATTGATGTGAAGAGGTTTTGTGGTTTGGCAGAGAGAATCCTACCTCTATTTTTGTGTGTTTTGTTGTCTTTATTGAAATGGAAAGTGTGGATGTTTTGCATACCATTCTGGAGATGACATTCTGGTTGTGTGACAGATGATTGAATGAGAAGAATAGGTTTTTCCAAAGACCATCATGGCTTCCTCAGTATCTTGTATTCTTGGATAATAACCACAGCTTCTACAAACTGCCACCACTAATGACCTATTCTTTATGATTACTTACTTCACACCACAGTGGAGGTATTTTTCCCCCCCTCATTAGGAGCTTAAGTGTTTAGCAGCAAAATTGGCAGGAAAACCACTGACAGGCATACAAAGCCTACAGGTTGCTATTCTAATGACTTTCTATTCAAATACACATTCCAATTGCAAGGAGAATGTGGAGACCAAGTACAGGTAAAGATGAACAGCCAAGGATCTGAAAGTCTGCCAGTGTTCCACATGTTATATAACACAGCCTTCCCTATGTGTTAGAATCTACTCCCTCTGTTTCTGATGATTCTTCTGATTCTTCATAAAACTTTCATCATCCCAGAGTAAGACTCCACCTCAAAAACAACAAAAACACTCCATCATCTTGAGTTTGTTGTATTGCTGAGCATCTTATGCATTTGAAGAGCTTTAATTTTGAGGTCTTCTGTGTTTGAAGTTTGAAGGAAATATTTCTTTCTGCCAGGTTCAAACAATTAAATCATAGTTTGTTGGATGGAAACCAGGATTTCAGAGATGTGGTCTGACTCACATGAGTCTCTTTTTTTCAGAAACATTTAAAATCTGTTCACTATCAGGCACTAAGTCAAGCAACAAGGGGACACATACAAATGAGTCCAAGTTATTTTCCTGAAAATTTTTTTAGATGACTACTGAGTGAAAATAATGTAAGGGCTCTAAATAAAGAAAAAAAAGATTGGGCTAAATGAAAAATGAATACTGGGTCCAAAGCAGTTGAAAGAGATCAGATATTTTGTTACATAGGCTGTTTGGGAAGACTTTGAAGAGATAACATTTGAAGTGGGACTTCAATAATTTTGAAGTTTGACCTGCAAAAAAAGGAACTTTCTGGTAGTAATAATAATTTTAAAAGCTACAGCAAAGGATTGGGTTCTTTAGGAACCTGGAGGAAAATTGGAGTGATGGAGAATCCCAGCATGAATATGAAGAAAAACAAGAAAACTTAAGACCCCAACTTTGATCAGGCAACAGAACTTGTTGGTTTTTGTGTGTACAACATGGGACAACATTTCAACTTTCTCCTCTGGGCAGTAATGGGCTGGCCTGCAGAGGGTTGTGCTGGCAAAAGACAGGATAATTAAAATGCAAAGGTAAGATTTTTTAGGGTGTGACACTCTTTAAATATTAATGTAATCTTGATAAATTGCAATGTTAAAGAAAAAGAGGGAATCTAAATTAAGAAAGCTATAAAACAAGAATTCATGGAATTTGGAGTCCAAATAAATATGAGTATGGAATGAGGACAATCACAAACAGAAAGCTCTGAAGGAACAGACAGCTGTTGAGAAGAGGAGGGAGAAATCTCTTGCTTCAGAAATGCTATCATACCCAATCCCAATATCAGGTACACATCCAAAGGAATATAATTCTTCTACCATAAAGAAAATGCATGCATATATTCATTGCAGCACGATTCACAATAGCAAAGACATGCAATCAACTTAGATGCCCACCAACAGTGAACTGGATAAAGAAAATCTGGTACATATACACATATATACTACACAGGTATAAGCAAAAGTGAGATCATATCCTTCACAACAAAATGGTTGGAGCTGGAGGCCATTTACCTAAGTGAAGTAACACAGGAACAGAAAAACAAACTCTACATATTGTCACTTATACATTGAGTATAACATTGCACTAAACGTTGAGTACATAGGAATTCAAGAAGGAAGCAACAGACAGTAGGGCCTACTTGAGGGTGGAGGAAGGGAAGAGCAAGAGAATGGAAAGTCTACCTGTCTGGTACTACGCTTATTACCCTGTTGACAAAAATTATCTGTACCCTAGATCCCACAATGTATCTATATAAAAATATCTGCACAAGGACCACTGAAACTAAAATAAAGTTAAAAAAAGAAAATGTTAATTTGAGATGGTTTTAATCATTTGAGTAGAGTTCAAATTTTAGTCTGGATCTCAAGAGAGAAAAGGCAGATTGGAACAGAGAAAGTGAATGCTGAGCTAACTAGAGGGTTAGTTTCTCAGGGCTGCTGTAATAAATTTCCACAATCTGAGGAGCTCCAAATCAAGGTGGCTTTAGGGCCATGCTCCTGTGGAAGGCTCTAGAGGAGGAGGCTTTTTTGCATCTTTCATTTTCTGGTGGCTCCAGGTGTTCCTTGGCATGTGGCTACATCAGTCCAATCTGTGTCTCCATTTTCCCATGTTCTTCTTTTTCTTGTCTCTGTGTCCTTCCCCCCCACCTCACCCCCCTGCTCCCTCTTTCTACCAGTCATTGGATTTAGGGCCCATGAGTTTATATGAAGATCTTAATTAATTACATCTGCAAAGACCCTATTTCCAAATAAGGTCGCATACTGAAGTTCCCAGAGTACATGAAGTTTAGGAGTGCACTCTTCAATCCAGAATAGCTACAGACAGATGAAGTTGAAGTATTGAGGGTTGATAATGTAGACCATAGACAAAAATAGTGTTAATGCAAGACTGAGACCCAAAAGATACCCTAGAGAATATAACTGAAAGAATATATTATTTGAATATGACTTCAAAGAATACAGAAGTCTCTCTCAAATGCTAACAGGAGAGATTTCAAACTCATGACAATAGGATGCTTTCAAACCCATTGGAGTGAATTCTCAGACATTATGGGCTTAAGCAGGAGAAATAATAAATGAACTCTTCAGAGTCCTACAGGACTGGAAAATAACATGAGAGAAGCTCTGTTGGTCAGTGAACTTTCACTGATTTTAGAGTTGTCAGGGAAACTTCATCAATATCGGTCAAAATAGAATTTATAAATTCACCAACATGTCCCATCAAAAACAAGACAGACAGAAGGACGAATACAGTCAAGTGTTGTTTTTACTTTCTTTAAATTTTGTTCATATTTAAATGAAATATTTTTTGAGACAGAGTCTTGCTGTGTTGCCTAGCCTGGAGTACAATGGTGTGATCATAGCTGACTGCAGCCATGACTTCTTGGGGTCAAACAATCCTACCATGACAGCCTCCAACGTAGCTGGAATTACAAGTACATACCAGCCTAATTGTTTTAATTTTTTGCAAAGATAGGATCTTGCCATGGTGTTCAGTCTGTTCTTGAACTCCTGGGTTCAAGCAATTCTCTTGCCTCCGTTTCTGAAAATGTTGGGATTATAGGCATGAGCAGCCACACCCAGCCTTGAATGCATTATTTAAACAAAAATGACTTGGTTGGTGTTAAGTGTGCAATCTAAGATGTTTTTAACTAGCAGAAACTATTGCAAAAGAGTTAACTTCTGTTTCCTCATAAAAAGTCATTTGGCAACATCTTAAATGTAGGTTCTGAAACTCTACAAAATAGCTTAAGTCAACCTCCCTCACCACTTGCTTCAGAACATATTGGAGAATATATTTCCTCACCACTTTTTCAGAATATATTGGAAAATATATTTGCAGAAAAGAAAAGCAAAACAACAGAGATAATATTGTGCTTGGCTTCACTTGCCAACATGGGAAGAGTAACAAGAACAACCATTTAACTTTCTTCTTTAATGGAGGAGTAGGTTTATAGACCTATATGGTCAGGCACCCAATTTAGATTACTCAAGTTCTTGACAAGACCACTTTTAGTAATTGAAATTATATTAAATGTAGCTTTTAGTATCTTGTTTCTACATTGGATCTATGTGTTTTTGAAATAGGCAGCAATAGCAACTGCTACTACATTTGTTAAGTGGCAACTACAATTTCACAACACAATTTTCAGAATCCAAATTCCAAAGGCACTTCATAAAGGCATTAGACATGTTGCCCTATCTTTGTATTCAAACGTAATTTTATTTCATTATGTGAAAGTACTGCTGGACTTTGTCATATTGTTTCATTTGCTACTGGGGAGACAAAACACTGATGAAACAGGAAACATTTAAATATGCTTTTAAATTATCTCTGTGTTTGCTCAGCCCAGTGGCTCATTCCTTTAATCCCAGCACTTTGCTAGGCACAGGCACACTTGACTGTGGATCACCTGTGGTCAGGAGTTCGAGAACAGCCTGGCCAACACAGTGAAACCCCATTTCTACCATAAATAAAAGAGTAGCTGGTCCTGGAGGTGCATGCCTGTAATCTCAGCTACTTGGGAAGCTGAGGCATGCGAATCACTTGAACCTAAGAGGCAGAGGTTGCAGTGACCCAAGATGCCACCACTGCACTCCAGCCTGGATGACAGAGGAGACTGTCTCAAAAATAAATAAATAAATAAGTAAATAAATCCCTCTTTGTTACAAGAAATCTGCTGAAAGTAAGGGTAGTGTAAACAAGTTTAAGATAAATGATTATTTCAACACAATATGAATATGAACCAAATTGCAAGAAGTACCATCTTTCACTGTGAGCAGGGCTGTCATAACTCTGTTTAGTAAGCATTAATAAATTCCACTTATATTATAATCTACTGAGAAAATACTATTATGCCAGTGTTAAGGATAGTGGCACTTTAACTTAGATTGTTTAAATAACTTTTCCAGGGCAACTTAAGTAGCAAGGGGACAGGCCAGGTTTTGAAACTTTCCATTTCTAACTCTAAACTCCATGTATTGAACTCCATGTCTCATCCCTGAACATCCATAATGTCTAATTAATTGCTAAACAAACTGCATTCAGAAACTGAAGGCTAAAGATAGATTTTGTAGAAGCAGAAATGAGCCATGGTCAGAAGACGGCCACAATAAAACTGGATTAGAATATAAATATTTAGGCCAGATGCAGTGGCTCATGACTGTAATCAAAGCATTTTGGGAGGCTGAGGTGGGTGAATCAAAAGGTCAGAAGCTCAAGAACAGCCTGGCCAAGATAGTGAAAGCCCATCTCTACTAAAAATACAAAAATTAGCCAGGCTTGGTGGTGGATGCCTGTAATCCTATGTACTCAGAAGGCTGAGGCAGAGAATTGCTTGAACCTGGGAGGCAGAGATTGCAGTAAGCCGTGATGAGACTCTGTCTTAATAATAATAATAATAATAATAATAAACAACAATAATATAAATATCTCTGTTGCTGGATTTCATTTGTGTTGGGAAGGTCTCATAACTAGGTATAATTTTCCATGTGCTTACCCATGTCTTAAATGATTCAGAAATTCAGAATGTTTTTCCTCACACTGATAATTTTAATGAAATTATGTATGTCTTCAAAAGTTATTTCAGAAAATAGAGATGGAACTCTCAGAGACTTCTTTTATGTCAATGTAATTTTAATACCAACTCCTGACAAAAACACTACAAAGAAGAGTAAATTATAGCATGATAGTCTCTTACCAAAGTGGATACAAAACTACTAAAGAAAAAATCTCCACATACAGTGAGAATAACAAATGTTTATATCTGTATTTGTTGATTTCTTTTTTATGGACACAGTCTCATTCTGTTGCCTAAGCTGGAGTGCAGTGATGTGATCAAAGCTCACTGTAGCCTTCAACTCCTGGGCTCAAGCAGTCTTCCAACCTCAGCCTCCTGAGTGACTGGGACTACAGGCATATGCCACAACACCCAGCAATTTTTTTTTTTTTAATTTTTTTGTAGAGTCAGGGTCTCACCATATTGCCCAGGCTAGTCTTAAACTCCTGGGTTCAAACAATTCTCTTGCCTCAACCTCCCAAAGTATTGGAATTATAGGTGTAAGCCCATAATCTGGTCTGGAATTTCTTTAATTTGATCAATGGAAACTAATTTAAAAACTTACAGCTAGCATTCTGTTTTATGATGAAATATGGAACACTGTCTTTCTGAGATTGTGCGCTCAACATTGATATACACTCACCTCATTTCTTCAAGATTGTACTGGAAGTCCCACCACTGCAAAGTTCCAAGAAAGACAAATACATTTCATATAGATTTTAAAACAATGAGTGAAATTGTCTATATCCAAAGACAATATGTTTTTAAATGCAGAAATTCCTAATGAACATTCAAAACCAATAGTATAACCATTAAATTAACTTTGCAAGGTTGCAATTCACAGAGTTGAAATAAATAGATCAATTTTTCTACCTACTAGGAGCTAGAAATTATAAACAAAACTTAAAAATTCATTCCATTCAGTATAAAAGCAAGCAATAAATGTTTAGAGATATTATTACTATTATTATCATTATTGTATTTATGTATTTTTTTGAGACAGAGTTTCATTCTGTTGCCTAGGCTGGAGTGCAATGGCGCAACCTCAACTCACTGCAACTGCCACCTCCCAGGCTCAAGCAATTCTCCTGCCTCAGCCTCCTGAGTAGCTGGGATTATAGGTAGGTGCCACCGTGCCCAGATAATTGTTGTGTTTTTAGTAGATACAGGGTTTCACTATGTTGCCCAGGCTGACCTTGAACTCTTGACCTGAAGTGACCCACATACTTAGCCTCCCAAAGTGCTGGGTGTGAGCCAGTGCGCCTCGCCAGAATATTAAAAAAAAAAAAAATTCCAAGATCTCACCACTGAAATCCACATAGCATGGTGGTAAGAAAATATGAACACTAATTAAAAAGGATGAGCTCACGTCCTATGCAGTGAGATGGAAGAAGCTGGAGATCATTATTCTAAGCAAACTATCACAAGAACACCAGACACCACATATTCACACTCATAGGTGGGAGCTGAACAATGAAAACACATGGTTATAGGCCAGGGAACATCACACACCAGGGCCTGTTGGGAGGTGGAGAGCTAGGGGTGGGATAGCATTAGGAGAAACACCTAATGTAAATGACGAGTTGATGGATGCAGCAAACCAACATGGCACATGTATACCTATGTAACAAACCTGCACAATGTGTACACGTAACCTTTAACTTAAAGTATAATTTTAAGAAAAAGGAAAATAAGAAGGCTGAGATAAATTGTAATATATACGATGTGCATGGATTAAAAGCCTTAATGTTGTTAAATACAAAACCCTCTCAAAATAGTTGATACATTTAATACACATTTTCTCATTGTACTGGCAGGATTTTTAAGGAGAAATGGAAAAGTGTAATCTAATTATTATCTGGAAATGTGAAAGACCAAGGAGAGACACGATATCGAAAAAGAACTGCATTGAAAGAGTGGACTTGGCTGAATAGGAACAGCTCCAGTCTCCAACTCCCAGTGCGAGCGACACAGAAGACTGGTGATTTCTGCATTTTCAACTGAGGTACTGGGGTCATCTCACTAGGGGGTGCTGGACAGTCGGTGGTGGTCAGCTGCTGCAGACCGACCAGCAAGAGCTGAAGCAGGGAGAGGCATCGCCTCACCTGGGAAGTGCAAGGGGGAAGGGAGTCCCTTTTCCTAGCCAGGGGAACTGAGACACACAACACCTGGAAAACCGGGTAATTCCCACCCCAATACTGCGCTTTAAGCAAACGGGCACACCAGGAGAATATATCCCATACCTGGCCAAGAGGGTCCCACACCCACGGAGCCTCCCTCATTGCTAACACAGCAGTCTGCGATCTAACTGCAAGGCAGCAGCGAGGCTGAGGGAGGGGTGCCCGCCATTGCTGAGGCTTAAGTAGGTAAACAAAGCCGCTGGAAAGCTCGAACTGGGTGGCGCTCACAGCAGCTCAAGGAAACCTGCCTGTCTCTGTAGACTCCACCTCTGGGGACAGGGCACAGCTAAACAACAACAACAAAAAAGCAGCAGAACCTCTGCAGATGCAAACGACTCTGTCTGATAGCTTTGAAGAGAGCAGTGGATCTCCCAGATCTGAGAAGGGACACGCTGCCTGCTCAAGTGGGTCCGTGAACCCTGAGTAGCCTAACTGGGAGACATCCCCCACTAGGGGCAGTCTGACACCACACACCTCACAGGGTGGAGTACACCCCTGACAGGAAGCTTCCAAGGTAAGAATCAGACAGGTACAATCGCTGTTCAGCAATATTCTATCTTCTGCAACCTCTGCTGCTGATACCCAGGCAAACAGGGTCTAGAGTGGACCTCAAGCAATCTGCAGCAGACCTACAGCTGAGGGTCCTGACTGTCAGAAGAAAAACTATCAAACAGGAAGGACACCTATAACAAAACCCCATCAGTACATCACCATAATTAAAGATTCGAGACAGATAAAACCACAAAGATGAGGAAAAAGTAGGGCAGAAAAGCTCGAAATTCAAAAAATAAGAGTACATCTCCCCCTGCAAAGGAGCATAGCCCATCGACAGCAACAGATCAAAGCTGGTCAGAGAATGACTTTGATGAGATGAGAGAAGAAGGCTTCAGTCCATCAAACTTCTCAGAGCTAAAGGAGGAATTACGTACCCAGCACAGAGAAACAAAAAATCATGAAAAAAGAGTGGAAGAATTGACAGCTAGACTAATTAATGCAGAGAAGGTGATAAACGAAATGACAGAGATGAAAACCATGACACGAGAAATACGTCAAAAATGCACAAGCTTCAGTAACCGACTAAATCAACTGGAAGAAAGAGTATCAGCAATTGAGGATCAAATGACTGAAATGAAGCAAGAAGAAAAACCAAAAGAAAAAAGAAGAAAAACAAATGAACAAAACCTGCAAGAAGTATGGGATTATGTAAAAAGACCAAATCTACGTCTGATTGAGGTGCCTGAAAGTGAGGAGGAAAATGGAACCAAGTTGGAAAACACTCTTCAGGATATCATCCTGGAGAAATTCCCCAACCTAGTAGCGCAGGCCAACATTCAAATTCAGGAAATACAGAGAACGCCACAAAGATACTCCTCGAGAAGAGCAACTCCAAGACACATAATTGCCAGATTCACCAAAGTTGAAATGAAGGAAAAAATCTTAAGGGCAGCCAGAGAGAAAGGTTGGGTTATGCACAAAGGGAAGCCCATCAGACTAACAGCAGATACCTCAGCAGAAACTCTACAATCCAGAAGAGAGTGGGGGCCAATATTCAGTGTTCTTAAAGAAATGAATTTTAAACCCAGAATTTCATATCCAGCCAAACTAGTTTCATAAGTGAAGGAGAAATAAAATCCTTTACAGATAAGCAAATGCTTAGAGATTTTGTCACCACCAGGCCTGCCTTACAAGAGACCCTGAAGGAAGCACTAAACATGGAAAGGAACAACCAGTACCAGCCATTGCAAAAACATGCCAAAATGTAAAGACCAACGAGGCTAGGAAGAAACTGGATCAACTAATGAGCAAAATAACCAGTTAATATCATAATGGCAGGATCAAGTTCACACATAACAATATCAACCTTAAATGTAAATGGACTAAATACTCCAATTAAAAGACAAAGACTGGCAAACTGGATAAAGAGTCAAGACTCATCAATCTGCTGTATTCAGGAGACCCATCTCGCATGCAGAGACATACATAGGCTCAAAATAAAGGGATGGAGGAAGATCTACCAAGTAAATGGAGAACAAAAAAAAAGCAGGGGTTGCAATCCTAGTCTCTGATAAAACAGACTTTAAATCATCAAAGATCAAAAGAGACAAAGAAGGCCATTACATAATAGTAAAGGGATCAATTCCACAGGAAGAGCTAACTATCCTAAATATATATGCACCTAATACAGAAGCACCCTGATTCATAAAGCAAGTCCTTAGAGACTTACAAAGAGACTTAGACTCCCATACAATAATAATGGGAGACTTCAACACTTCACTGTCGACATTAGACAGATCAATGAGACAGAAAGTTAACAAGGATATCCAGGAATTGAACTCATCTCTGCATCAAGCGGACCTAATAGACATCTATAGAACTCTCCACCCAAATCAAGAGAATATACATTATTCCCAGCACCACATCGCACTTATTCCAAAATTGACCACATAATTGGAAGTAAAGCACTCCTCAGCAAATGTACAAGAACAGAAATTATAACAAACTGTCTCTCAGACCACAGTGCAATCAAACTAGAACTCAGGATTAAGAAACTCAATCAAAACCGCTCAACTACATGGAAACTGAACAACCTGCTCCTGAATGACTACTGGGTACATAACAAAATGAAAGCAGAAATAAAGATGTTCTTTGAAACCAATGAGAACAAAGATACAACATAACAGAATCTCTGGGACACTTTTAAAGCAGTGTGTAGAGGGAAATTTATAGCACTAAATGCCCACAAGAGAAAGCTGGAAAGATCTAAAATGGACACTCTAACATCACAATTAAAAGAACTAGAGAAGCAAGACCAAACACATTCAAAAGCTAGCAGAAGGCAAGAATTAACTAACATCAGAGGAGAACTGAGGAGATAGAGACACAAAAAAAACCCTCCAAAAAACTCAATGAATCCAGGAGTTGGTTTTTTGAAAAGATCAACAAAATTGACAGACCACTAGCAAGACTAATAAAGAAGAAAAGAGTGAAGAATCAAATAGACGCAATAAAAAATGATAAAGGGGGTATCACCACGGACCCCACAGAAATACAAACTACCATCAGAGAATACTATAAGCACCTCTATGCAAATCAACTAGAAAATCTAGAAGAAATGGATAATTTCCTGGACACTTACACTCTGCCAAGACTAAACCAGAAAGAAGTTGAATCCCTGAATAGACCAGTAACAGGCTCTGAAATTGAGGCAATAATTAACAGCCTACCCACCAAAAAAAATCCAGGACCAGATGGATTCACAACTGAATTCTACCAGAGGTACAAGGAGGAGCTGGTACCATTCCTTCTGAAACTATTCCAATCAATAAAAAAAGAGGGAATCCTCCCTAACTCATTTTATGAGGCCAATATCATCCTGATACCAAAGCCTGGCAGAGACACAACAGAAAAAAGGGAATTTTAGACCAATATCCCTGATGAACATCGATGCAAAAATCCTCAATAAAATACTGGCAAATCGGATTGAGCAGCACATCAAAAAGCTTATCCACCATGATCAAGTGGGCTTCATCCCTGGGATGCAAGGCTGGTTCAACATTCGCAAATCAATAAACATAATCCAGCATATACACAGAACCAAAGACAAGAACCACATGATTATCTCAATAGATGCAGAAAAGGTTTTTGACAAAATTCAACAGCCCTTCATGCTAAAAACGCTCAATGAATTCGGTATTGATGGAACGTACCGCAAAGTAATAAGAGCTATTTATGACAAACTCACAGCTAATATCATACTGAATGGGCAAAAACTGGAAAAATTCCCTTTGAAAACTGGCACAAGACAGGGATGCCCTCTCTCACCACTCCTATTCAACATAGTGTTGGAAGTTCTGGCTAGGGCAATCAGGCAAGAGAAAGAAATCAAGGGTATCCAGTTAGGAAAAGAAGAAGTCAAATTGTCCCTGTTTGCAGATGACATGATTGCATATTTAGAAAACCCCATCATCTCAACCCCAAATCTCCTTAAACTGAGAAGCAACTTCAGCAAAGTCTCAGGATACAAAATTAATGTGCAAAAATCACAAGAATTCTTATACACAAGTAACAGACAAACAGAGAGCCAAATCATGATTGAACTTCCATTCACAATTGCTTCAAAGAGAATAAAATACCTAGGAATTCAACTTACAAGGGATGTAAAGGACCTCTTCAAGGAGAACTACAAACCACTGCTCAGTGAAATCAAAGAGGACACAAAGAAATGGAAGAACATACCATGCTCATGGATAGGAAGAATCAATATCATGAAAATGGCCATACAGCCCAAGGTAATTTATATATTCAATGCCATCCCCATCAAGGTACCAATGAGTTTCTTCACAGAATTGGAAAAAACTGCTTTAAAGTTCATATGGAACCAAAAAAGATCCCACACTGCCATGACAATCCTACGTCAAAAGGACAAAGCTGGAGGCATCACGCTACCTGACTTCAAACTGTACTACAAGGCTACAGTAACCAAAACAGCATAGTACTGGTATGAAAACAGAGATATAGACCAATGGAACAGATCAGAGTCCTCAGAAATAATACCACACATTACAGCCATCTGATCTTTGACAAACCTGAGAGAAACAAGAAATGGGGAAAGGATTCCCTATTTAATAAGTGGTGCTGGGAAAATTGGCTAGCCATAAGGAGAAAGCTGAAACTGGATCCTTTCCTTACTCTTTATACGAAGATTAATTCAAGATGGATTAGAGACTTAAGTGTTAGACCTAATAACATAAAAACCCCAGAAGAAAACCTAGGTAGTACCATTCAGGACATAGGCATGGGCAGGGACTTCATGTCTAAAACACCAAAAGCAACAGTAGCAAAAGCCAAAATTGACAAATGGGATCTAATTAAACTAAAGAGCTTCTGCACAGCAAAAGAAACTACCATCAGAGTCAACAGGCAACCTACAGAATGGGAGAAAATTTTTGCAATCTACTCATCTGACAAAGGGCTAATATCCAGAACCTACAAAGAACTCAAACAAATATACAAGAAAAAAGCAAACAACCCCATCAAAAAGTGGGCAAAGGATATGAACAGACATTTCTCCAAAGAAGACATTCATACAGCCAACAGACACATGAAAAAATGCTCATCATCACTCGCCATCAGAGAAATACAAATCAAAACCACAATGAGATACCATCTCACACCAGTTAGAATGGCAATCATTAAAAAGTCAGGAAACCACAGGTGTTGGAGAGGATGTGGAGAATTAGGAACACGTTTACACTGTTGGTGGGACTGTAAACTAGTTCAACTATTATGGAAAACAGTATGGCGATTCCTCAAGGATCTAGAACTAGAGGTACCATATGACCCAGCCATCCCATTACTTGGTATATACCCGAAGGATTATAAATCATGCTGCTATAAAGACACATGCACGTGTATCTTTATTGTGGCACTATTCACAATAGCAAAGACTTGGAATCAACCCAAATGTCCATCTGTGACAGACTGGATTAAGAAAATGTGGCACAAATACACCATGGAATACTATGCAGCCATAAAAAAAGATGAGTTTGCTTCCTTTGTAGGGACATGGATGCAGCTGGAAACCACCATTCTTAGCAAACTATCACAAGAACAGAAAACCAAACACCGCATATTCTCACTCATTGGTGGGAACTGAACAATGAGATCACTTGGACTCGGGAAGGGGAACATCACACACTGGGGCCTATTATGGGGGGGGAGGGAAGGGATTTTATTGGGAGTTATACCTGACATAAATGATGAATTGATGGGTGCTGACAAGTTGATGGGTGCAGCACACCAACATGGCACAAGTATACATATGTAACCAACCTGCACGTTATGCACATGTACCCTCGAATTTAAAGTATAATAAAAAAACAAAAACAAAAACAAAACAAAACAAAAAGAACATATCATTTCTTTCATTAGTTTTTCAGTTACATTTTTTATAATTCCAAACTGTAATCCCGCAGTTGAAATTTAAATAAAACACCTTAAGTGGCAAAAAAAAAAAAAAGAGAGAAAAGAAAAGAAAAGAAATGTGAGGTATTCTTCCATTCATTGTACTGATAGTTGCCTGAATACGCCTTGTTTAGTTTTTACTTTGATAGGTTCTATAAGATTTATGCTGTAAAGATGTCCTGTTTTGATGCATGTCTAGTATTTCTTTGAAGATGTAGACCTTTTTTTGGCAGGTTCATTAAGTGCTGGCTTGATAGTGGTGAACTCGCTCATCATTGGTTTGTCTAAAAAACAGTGTATGTTTCCTTTATTTATGAAGCTCAGTTTCACTGGATATGAAATTTTTCGCTGAATATTGCTTCATTTAGGGAGGCTAAAAATAGAACCTGTATTCCTTCCAGTGTGTAGGGTTACTGTGAAAAATCTGCTGTTAATCTAATAGGTTATTCTTTATAAATTATCTAGTGCCTTTGCTTCAGAGCTATTACGATTCTTTCCTTCCTCTTGACTTTAGAGAACCTAATGACAATGTGCCTTGCTGATGATATTTTTGCAATAAATTTCCCAGGTGTTCTTTGAGTTTCTTGTATTTGGAAGTCTACATCTCCAGAGAGGCCAGAAATTTTTTCTGAATTATTATTTCCTCAAATACATTTTCTAAAATCTTAGATTTATCTTCTTCCTCAGAAATGCCAATTATTCTTAGGTTTAATTATTTAACATAATCCCAAATATCATGGAGTTTTTGTTCATTTTTTTTTTTTTTATCTTTTTTAGATTGGGTTGATTCAAAACTCTTTCTTTGAGACCTGATGTATTTTATTCTACTTGTTTGATTCTATTGCTGAGAATTTCCAGTACTTTTTGCATTTTTCTAACTGGATCCTTTATTACTTGAAATTGTTATTTTTTAATACTATCTCTTTCCTGACAATTTCTTTTCTCTGGTGGCCCCGTGATTACTTTAATAATCAAAACTTTCGAATTGTTCTTCAGGCAATTTGGGTTTTTTTTTTTTTTTTTTTCTTAGTTCGGATACATGCTGGTGAGCTAGTGTGATATTCTGTGGATTTTAAAGAACCTTGTTTTGTCAAATTACCAGAGTTACTTTTCTGGTTTCTTCTCATTTGGGTAGGCTATTTCAGAAAAAAGATCTGGGGCTTAAGGCTGCTGTTCAGTTCTTTTCTTCCTTGGGGTTCCCTCTTGATGTAGTAATCTGCCCCCCTTACTAGAGATGTGGCTTTCTGCGAGCTGAATTGTAGTGATTTTTATTTTTCTTCAGGATCTAGCCATTTAGCAAGTTAACAATCTCCATACTGATACTAAAGCACAGAGTCCTGTGATTTGAATCATATTCAAGTCTCTTAGCCATGGATACCAGCACCAGTGGAGGTGAAAGGGAAGTACAATGGACTCTGTGGGGGTACTTCATTGTAGTTCTTTAATGCAGTAGTTTAGTGCTGGTTGACATCCTCTCAGAAGTGCTGGTTGACATCCTCTCAGAAGTTGGTGCTTTCACGAGAGCACTAGCTGTGGTAAGTATAGAAAGGATCAGACAGTGGATGGAACCCCAGAACTCTCAAGAGAATATGACCATTGTCCTTGGCTACGATGTTACAAGGTTGGATAAGGAAGGACCATCAGGTCGGGGAAGGGTTAGGTGAGTCTGAGCTCAGACTCCCTCTGGCAGTTCTTGCTGCTGCTATGGGGATGGGGATTTGGTTTTCAGGTCACTGGAGTTATGTTCCCAGGAGGATTATGGCTGCATCTATTGTGTCATTCGGGTTTTCAGGGATGTGGGGAAAATTCAGCAGTTACAGTCCTCACTCAGCTTCCATAAAACCCAAAAATCCAGTTTCACTCCCACAGTGTTCCTCTTAACAGCACTGAGTTTATTTCTAGACAGTGAGAGAACAGGGTTGAGAACTTGTACCAGACTCCTAGTCTGCTGGCTGAGAAAGCAAGCAGGACTTTCCCATCTCCTTGCCTGTCAAGTCTGCACACTGGATTAATTTTTCCTCGGGTTCTGACCAGGAGATTTCATATTTGATTTTAATTGTTTAAAAGTTCAGTTGGAGGTTCCTTTCTTCCTGTAGTCTTTTTCCAGTTCCTCTGGCAGCCACCATGAAGATCTCGGGGAGACAAGTAAGAAATGACTCTCTTGGGGACTGAGAGAACTCAACGGGCTTTTAGCAATGCCTCCTCTACCCATGTGTTTTGCTTGGCTCTCTAAGTTAACTCAGCTTCAGGTCAGACAGTCCTACTATCCTGACCTCGACCTTTAGATTTCCTAGTGAGGATGTGTTTTCAGGGGCAAATTATCCTACTCTCTCACTTCCACAATTTGGACACTTGCAGTATTTAGATTGTCCCCAGGTACTGCAGGAGGAACTTGTTTTTTCTCAAAGAGTCTCTGGACTGTCTCAGCTTTCCTGGTATATTTCTGCAGAAGTTATTGAAATAAGATAATATATGCAAGTCTCTACCTGCTGCTCTCTCTGTCCCAGTTAAAGCTACAGTTTAATCCTGCCTCCTATCTACTATTTTTTTCTGATGTCTTCCAAAAAATAATAATAATAATAATAATTTTCTTTTGTTATTCTTTGATTCATTTTATGTTTATTATTTTTTATCTGATCTTTATTAGTTTTTTCTTTTACTAACTTTTGGTTTGACTTGCTCTTGCTCCTTTAGTCTTTTAAATTAATCAGTAGTTAATTTATTTAACTTTTTTTCTTTATTTGAGGTAGATACATAACTTTTTTTCTTAGTACTGCTGACACTGTACTTTATGGATTTTGGTATGTTGTGTCTCTTTCATTATATGTTTCAAGTCTTTTCAAATTTATCTTAATTTCTTTATTAACCCAGTCATTCAGGACCATATTGTTTAATTTCTACATTTGCATAGATTCCCAAAATTCATCATGTTATTTATTTCTAGTTATATTATATTGTGGTCAAAGAAGATGCTTTATATTATTTCAAGTTTTCAAATGTTTTCTGACCTATTAGGAACCTAATATATAGACATATGACTTGTATTGTGACCTAACACAGGTTATACTAATAAATGATACTTGTGCTTAGTAAAAGATGGTATTCTGCATTCATTAAAGAAAATGACCTCTAAAGATCTACTAAGACCATTTTGTCTATAGTGCAAACTAAGCTCAGTGTTTCTTTGTTAATTAACCATCTGGAAAAATTTTCTAATGCTAAGAGGTAGAGGATGAAGTTTCCAGCTTACTGTACTCAGATCTATTTTTCTCCTTGACTGTAGTCTGGGTGCTCCAATGTTTGGTTCCTCTGTATTTACACTATTTTTTTCTCCCAGAATACATTATCATATTATTATATGATCACCTTATTCTCTGTTATTACAATTTTTATCATGAAGTATATACTGTTTCATGCACACATAACTACTCCTGCTTTCTTTTTACTTGGTTTTAGATATTATGCTTGTGATACCTATCTTCATTCCATTGTTTTCAGTCTATGCATATAATATATGTGATACACATTTCTGTAAACTAATTGATTATTGAGTTTTATTTCTTTATTCATTCAGTCACTCTATGTATTTTTACTGGAGAGTTTACTATACTTATATGAATATTACATTATTTATAAGTAAAAAGTTACTTTTTAAATGTTATTATTGAGGGTTTTTTTTTTTTTTTGTCTTCTCCTTCTGCTTTTATTCCTATCTTCCTTTTAGTAAAGATAAAAATGTATCATGGTATGATTAAATTTTAGCTTTTCCTTTTTGAGTATCTGAGTATCTGTTAAAAGTTTTTCCATTTGAACATATCATAGGGGTTGTAAATACTATGTTATAGCTCATTATTTTAAACTAATGGCCACTGAACACTGGTTGCATAAACATACAAACACACAAAATGTAAACTAAAGAAACTCTATACTTGAACTTAATCTCCCCAATTTTTAATCTTCCTTTGTTTTTCTTTATGTTTCAGCATACTATGTCTTGGCATGTTGCTGTAGTTATTATTTTGATTCATTTATTATTTAGATTTTCTACGAAAGATATGAATAGTGTACACACAACAATTGCAGCATTTGAATGCTCTGTATTTTTTGAGTGCTTACTATTACCAATAAATCTCACACATTTAGATAATTTCTTTTCTCATTAATATTTTTTTTTAGACACAAAAACTACCTATGTTACTTCTAATAGGACAGGTCTGGTGTTGATAAAAAATCCCTTATCTTTGGTTTCTTGTAATAGGTCTGTATTGCTTTTTCATGTTTGAAAGATATTTTTTCACCAGGCATACTATTCTGTTTATTCAATAACACAAATTGTCTCAAAATAAAAAAAAAAAAAAAGGGAAGAAACACCTATCAAGCAAATGGAAATCAGAAAAAAGCAGGGGTTGCAATCATGGTTTCTGACAAAACAGACTTTAAGCCAACAAAGATTCAAAAAGACAAATAATGACATTTAATGATGGTAAAGATTTTGATTCAACAAAAAGATTTAACTATTGTATATATGCACCCAACACAGGAACACCCAGGATTTTAAAGTGAGCTCCTAGAAACTATCCAAGATACTTTACCTTCCACACTACAATAGTGGAAAACCTTTAACACCTCGCTGACAATATTAGACAAATCATCGAGATGAAAAATTAACAGTTATACCCAAGAACTGAACTCAGCACTAAATAAATAGACTTGACAGACATCTACATAACTCTTTACACAAAAAACAACAGATTATACATTCTTCTTGTCACTACCTTGTACATACTTTAAAACTGACCACGTAATCAAAAGTAAAACATTCATCAGCAAATCCAAAAGAATTGAAACTATAACAATCTCTCAAACCACAGTGCAATCAAATTAGAAATCAAGACAAAGAAATTCACTGAAAACCATGCAATTATATGGAAACTGAATAACTTGCTCCTGAATGACTTGTGAATGAATATTAAAATTAGGAGAGAAATTATGAAGTTATTTTAAACTAATGAGAACAAAAATACAAATACTTGAATCTCTGGGAAACGTAATGCAGTTTTAAAAGAAAAATTTATAGCACTAAATGCTTATATCAAAATTTAGAAAAATCTTAATATGACAATATATTATTACAACTAAAATCATTAGAGAACTAAAACCAAACAATTCCCAAAGCTAGCAGAAATAACCAAAATCAGAGCTGAACTGAAGGAAATTGAGACAAAAAAATACATTCAAAATGTAAACAAATTTAGGAGTTTAAAAAAATAATAAGATAAACCACTTTCTAGATTAATAAGCAAAAATGAGATGGTTGAAATAAACAAAATCAGAAAAAAAAGCCAAAGGGGATATTACCACTGACCTCACAAAAATACAAAAGAATTGTAAGAAATATTATGAACACATCTATGCACATAAATTAGAAAATATAAAAGAAGAAATTGATAAATTCTTGGACACATACATCCTCCAAAGACTAAGATGGAAAGAAATTGAAATCCTAAACAGTGCAATAATGAGCTCTGAAGTTGAATCAGTATTAGTTAATCTACCAACTAGTAGAAGCTCATAACTAGAGGATTCACAGGTGAATTCTACCAGCTATACAAAGAAGACCTGGTATTTCTTCCTGCTGAAACTATTTCAAATAATCGAGGAGGAGGAACTTCTTCCCTGACTCATTGTTAGTCAGCATTATCTGGATAAAACCTTGCAGGCACACACAACCACACACGCACATGCTCACACACATGCGCGCGCGCACACACACACACATACACACACACAGTCTTCAGGTCAGTATCCCTGATGAACATGATGAAATAATAGCTTAGCCAAATTTGCAAGACATTGTGATGATTTCTCAAAGACCCGAAACAAAATATTATTTAACCAAGCAGTCCCATTTCTGGATATATAACCAAATCAACATAAATTACTCTGTTATAAAGATACATGCATGTGTATGTTCAATGCAGCATTATTCACAATAGCAAAGAGATGGAATCAACCTAAATGCACATCAGTATCCTTGATGAACATGATGAAATAATAGTTAACAAAATATTTGCAAACTGAATCAAGTAGAAAACCAATAGAATTATTCACTGTGACTGAGTGGGTTTTATCTCTGGAATGCAAACTTTCTTCAACAAATGCAAATAAATATGATTAATCACATACCCAGATCTAAAACACGATTATCTCAATAGGTACAAAATAACCTTTCATTAAAATTCAGTACCTCTTTTTGTGTTAAAAAAAAAAAAAAAAAAAAAAAACTCAGGCCGGGCGCGGTGGCTCAAGCCTGTAATCCCAGCACTTTGGGAGGCCGAGACGGGCGGATCACGAGGTCAGGAGATCGAGACCATCCTGGCTAACACAGTGAAACCCCGTCTCTACTAAAAATACAAAAAAAAACTAGCGGGGCGAGGTGGCGGGCGCCTGTAGTCCCAGCTACTCGGGAGGCTGAGGCGGGAGAATGGCGCAAACCCGGGAGGCGGAGCTTGCAGTGAGCTGAGATCCGGCCACTGCACTCCAGTCCGGGGGACAGAGCGAGACTCCGCCTTAAAATAAAATAAAATAAAATAAAATAAATAAAAATAAAAATAAAAAAATTAGCCGGGCGAGGTGGCGGGCAACTGTGGTCCCAGCTACTCGGGAGGCTGAGGCAGGAGAATGGTGTGAACCCGGGAGGCGGAGCTTGCAGTGAGCTGAGATCTGGCCACTGTACTCCAGCCCGGGCGACAGAGCGAGACTCCGTCTCAAAAAAAAAACAAAAAAAAAACAAAAAAAAACAAAAAAAAGCTCACAATAAATTAGCTATTAAAGAAATATGTCTCAAAATGTTAAGACCTACCTATGACAATCCCACAGCCAAGCTCATCCTCAACTGGCAAAAACTGTAAGCATTCTTCTTTGAAAACTACCACTGGAGAACGCTGTCGTTCATCTCTTCTGTTTAACATAGCATTGAATGTCCTATCCAGAGCAGTCAGGAAGGAGGAAGAAATAAATTGCTCTCTAATAGAAAAAGAAGAAATCATACTATTTGTCTTTGCAACCAATATGATTCTGTGAATAACCCTATAGTTTTAACCCCAAATATCCTAAAGTTAATAAACAACTTCAGCGAAGTCTGATAATACAAATTCAATTTCCAAAACTTGCTAACATTCCTGTACACAAATAGCAACAAAGCAGAGAGCCAAATCAGGTACACAATATTATTTACAATTGACACACACACGTAAATACCTAGGAATATTTCTAACCAGGGAGGGGAAATAGCTACATAAAAAGAACTACAAAACACTGGTCAAAAGAACAAGGGAGAACACAAACAAAAGGAGTATATTCCATATTTATGGATAGAAAAACAAAATCAGTTTTGTTTTTTGTTTTTGTTTTTGCTTTTTGTTTTTGAGATGGAGTCTCACTCTGTCGTCAGGCTGGAGTGCAGTGGCACAATCTTGGCTTACTGCAAACTCCGCCTCCTGGGTTCAAGTGATTCTCCTGCCTCAGCCTCCCAAGTAGCTGGGACTACAGGTGCCCACCACCACACCTGGCTATTTTTTTGTATTTTCAGTAGAGACGGTTTCACCATGTTGGCCAGGATGGTCTCGATCTCTTGACCTCATGATCCACCTGCCTCAGCCTCCCAAAGTGCTGGGATTACAGGCATGAGCCATCATGCCTGGCTCAAAATGAGCATTATTAAAATGGCCACACTGCCCACAGAAATGTATAGATTCAGTGCTATTTTTATTAAACTACTATTGACATTCTTTATAAAACTAGAAGAAAAACTATTTCTTTTTTTTATGGAAACCCCAAAAGAAGGCCAAGTACCCAAGGCAATCCTAAGCATAAAGCTTAAAACATCATGGTACCAAATTTCAAACCACGCTACATGGTTTCAGTAACAAAAACCACATGGTACTGGTACCAACAAAGACACAGAAATGAATTAACAGTATAGACAGCACAGAAATAAAACTGAGCACATATAACTATCTGATTTTTGACAAAGCTCACAAAAACAAACAGTGTATAAAGGATTCTTTATTTAAGAAATCATGCTGAGGTAACTGGTGGGTCATATTCAAAAGATTGAAAGCAGACACATCCTTACATTATATACAGTCATTAACTGAGGATAATTAAAGACTTCAATGTACAATCGTAAACTGTAAAAACCCTGAAAGGCAACCTCATTCTGGAATGGTGAACTGGTAAAGATTTTATGATGAAGACACCAAAAGCAACTGCAACAAAAGCAAAATCGACAAATGATATCTAATTAAACTTAAGAACTTCAACATGTAAAAATAATTTATCAATAGAATGAACAGAGAACTTATAGAATGGAAGAAAAAGTTTCATAAACTATGTAGCTGACAGAAGTTTAATATTAAGCATCTATAAGAAACTTAAACAAATTTTTTTTTTTTTTTTTTTTTTTTGAGACGGAGTTTCGCTCTGTCGCCCAGGCTGGAGTGCAGTGGCCGGATCTCAGCTCACTGCAAGCTCTGCCTCCCGGGTTTATACCATTCTCCTGCCTCAGCCTCCCGAGTAGCTGGGACTACAGGCGCCCGCCACCTCGTCCAGCTAGTTTTCTGTATTTTTTTAGTAGAGACGGGGTTTCACCGTGTTAGCCAGGATGGTCTCAATCTCCTGACGTTGTGATCCACCCGTCTCGGCCTCCCAAAGTGCTGGGATTACAGGCTTGAGCCACCGCGCCCAGCCAAACTTAAACAAATTTATAGTAAATAAGCAAATAATCCTACACATTTATCATCAAA
This sequence comes from Rhinopithecus roxellana, assembly GCF_007565055.1. Classification (NCBI taxonomy): domain Eukaryota; kingdom Metazoa; phylum Chordata; class Mammalia; order Primates; family Cercopithecidae; genus Rhinopithecus; species Rhinopithecus roxellana. The sequence continues at coordinate 2,519,600 of NC_044570.1, forward strand.
GGACATGAAATTGACACTTTTTCAAAAAGACTTGCATACAAACAACAAACATATTAAAAAAAAAAAAAGCTGATCACTGATTATTAGAGAAGTGCAAATTAAAACCACAATGAGATGGCATCTCACACCAGTCAAAATGTCTATTATTAAGAAGTCAAAAAATTAAAAAAACAGATGCTGGCAAATTTACAGAGAAAAAGTACAACTTGGCTGAAGTCTTCATCTCTGATTAATGATATGGAAGTATAAAATAGCTTAGCCAACTTGCAAGACATTGTGGTGATTTCTCAAAGACCTAAAACAAAATATTATTTAACCAAGCAATCCCATTTCTGGATATATAACCAAATCAATATAAATTACTCTGTTATAAAGATACATGCGTGTGTATGTTCAATGCAGCATTATTCACAATAGCAAAGAAATGGAATCAACCTAAATGCACATCAGTGGTTGATAGGATTAAAAAAAATGGAAGTGGTACATGCACATCATGGAATGTTATGCATTATACATTATGAAAAATAATGAGATCATGTCATTTGCAGAAAAATGTTTAAGACAGAAAGCCTACCATAAAACAATAAACTTAAACTATACCCTAGAAGACACAGAATTCAAAGCTAGAAGACACAGAATTCAAGGCTACTATGAACTCCTTTACAGAGACAAACTAGAAAACCTAAAAAGACAAATAAATTCCTGGAAATAGATGATCTTCCTAGATTAAACCAGGAATAAATCCAATCTGTGGACAGATGAACAACAAGCAGCAAGCTTGAAACAGCAAATTTTTAAAAAGTGAAAGAACAAAAACCCCAGGATTAATGGGTTCATATCTGAATTTTGTCAGACATTAAAAAAAGAAGTGGTACCACACCAGTCCTACCTAAACAATTTCAAAATATAAAGAAGGAATCCTCCCTAAGTTATTCTATGAAGCAAGTATTGTGTCCTAATACTAAAACTAGAAAATAGCCTAATAAAAAAAAGTAAACTACAGACCAATATTCCTCATGAATATAGATGCAAAATTCTCAACAAAATATTGGCTAACTAAATTGAAAAACATATTTAAAAGATAATACATCATAATCAAGTGAGTTTCACACAAGAGATACAGGGATAATTTAACATTTGCAAGTCAAGAAATGAGATACACCACATAAGCATAATTAAAAACAAAATTATATAATCATCACAATAGACATAGATAAAGAACATGACAAAATTCAGTATCACTTTATGATTAAAAACTTCAGCAAAATTGGCAGAGACACACCTTAAGGTGAGAAAAACTATCTATGAGAAACCCACACCTGAAATTATATTCAATAGAGAAAAGTTGAAAGCATTTTCCCAAAGCACTGGAACAAGACAAGAATGGCCACTTCCATCACTTTTATTCAGCGTAGTACAGACAGTCCCAGGCAGACCAAATAAACAAGAGAAAAAAAATAACAGAGCATTTAAATCAGTAAAGAGAAAGTCAATGTGTTGCTGTTGGCCAGTTATATAATTATATACCTAGAAAACATGAAAGACCAATTCGTAAGGCTCCTAGATCTGACAAATGAATTCAGTAAATCTTTCAGAATACAAAATCAATGAACTCAAATCACTAGCACTCCAATACACCAACAGAGTCCAACTTGAGAACTGAATCAAGAACTCAATTCTTTTGGCTAATATTGAGAACCTACAAAGAACACAAACAAATTTACAAGAAAAAAACAAACAACCCAATCAAAAAGTGGGTAAAGGATATGAACAGACACTTCCCAAAAGAAGATATTTAAACAGTCAACAGACACATGAAAAAATGCTCATCATCACTCGCCATCAGAGAAATGCAAATCAAAACCACAGTGAGATACCATCTCACAGCGGTTAGAATGGCGATCATTAGAAAGTCAGGAAACAACAGGTGCTGGAGAGGATATAGAGAAATAGGAACACTTTTACACTGTTGGTGGGACTGTAAACTAGTTCAGCCATTGTGGAAAACAGTGTGGTGATTCTTCAAGGATCTAGAACTAGAAATACCATTTGACCCAGACATTTGGGTATATACCCAAAGGATTATAAATCATGCTACTGTAAAGACACATGCACACATATGTTTATTGTGGCACTTCACAATAGCAAAGACTTGGAATCAACCCAAATGTCCATCAGTGACTGACTGGATTAAGAAAATGTGGCACATATACACCATGGAATACTATGCAGCCATAAAAAAGGAGGAGTTCGTGTCCTTTGTGGGAACAAGGATGCAGCTGGAAACCATCATTCTCAACAAACTATCGCAAGGACAGAAAAACAAACACCACATGTTCTCACTCATAGGTGGGAATTGAACAATGTGTTAACTTGGACACAGGAAGGGAAACATCATACACCGGGGTCTATTGTGGGGAGGGGGTTGGGGGGAGGGATAGCATTAGGAGATATACCTAATGTAAATGATGAGTTAATGGGTGCAGCACACCAACATGGCACATGTATACATATGTGACAAATCTGCATATTGTACACATGTACCCTAGAACTTAAAGTATTAAAAAAAAAAAAAAAAAACTCAACCCTTTTAACAATAGCTGTAAAAAGTAAAATACATAAGAATGTACCTAAACAAGAAAATGAAAGTCCTCTGCAAGGAAAACTAAAAAATAGTCCTAAAGTTTGTAGTTCAGAGAACTAGAAATACTATTCTCAAATTCACATGGAAGCACAAAAAGAGCCCACAGAGACAAAGCAAGATTAATCAATAAGAACAAATCTGGAGGCATCGCATTATACAACTTAAACTGTACTAGAAGTCTGCAGTTACCAAAACAGCATGGTATAGTTATGAAAAAAGGGAGGTAGATCAATGGATCAGCATAAAGAACCCAGAAATAAATCAAAATACTTACCGCCAACTGGTTTTCAACAAGCAAACAAAAATATAAAGTGGAGAAGACACCCTACTTAGCTAATGGTGCTTAGATATTTGACAAGCCACATGTAAAATAATAAAACTGGTTTCTCATCTCTCGCCTTACATAAAAATCAACTCAAGATGAATCAAAGCCACAAATGTAAGACTTGAAATCATAAATATTATAAATATTATAAAATATAAAATTGGAAAAACTCTTCTAGACATAGGCCTAGGCAAAGAGTTCACAACGAAGAAAACAAAAGCAAATGCAATGAAAACGAAGATATATATATATGGGACTTAATGGAACAAAACACCTCATTCTGCATGGCAAAGGAAATAATCAGCAGAGGAAACAGACAATCCACAGAGTGGGAGAAAAATTTTACAAACTGTGTATCTCACAAAGGACTAACATCCGTCATATACCAAGAGCTCAAACAAATCAGCAAGAATAAAAAAACATGGCATTAAAAAGTTGAAAAGAATTGAGTAGACAATTCTGAAAAGAAGACATAAAAATAGCAAACAAACCTTTTTAAAAAATGCTTAACATTATTAAATACCAGGGAAATGCAAATGAAAACCACAATGCAGTACCACCTTACCCTGCAAGAATGATCATAATTTTAAAATTATAGGTGTTAGCATGAACATGGTGAAAATGGAACACTTCTACACTGCTGTTGGATATGTAAACTAGTAGAGACACTATGGAAAACAGCATGGATATATCTAGAAGAACTAAAAAGTGGGTCTACCATTCAATCCAGCAATCTCACTTCTACATATATGCCCAAGAGAAAAGAAGTTATCCTGAAGCAACTCAGGAATAGAAAACCAAGGATCACATGTTCTCACTTGTAAGTATGAGCTGAGCTCTGAGGATACAAAGAGATAAGAATCATAAAATAAACTTTGGGGACTTGAGGGGAAGAATGGGAGGGGAGTGAGAAAAAAAAAGGTACAAAGGTACCATGTACACTGCTCACAAGATACGTGCACCAAAATCTCAGAAATCAGCAATAAAGAAATTATTTATATAACCAAACACCACCTGTTTCCCAAATGTTATTAAAACAACAAAATAAATACTATCTAAACAGAAAATAATTCCTTAATAAAAAATAAAAAATAGATATGCACACATAGTACCTAGTTTTAATTTTGTACTGCTGAAAAGGGCACTAAAAAGATGGAAGAACATTTTGATTTACTGATGTCATTCCTGGGAGCACTGGAGCTCCCAGAGTGTCTCTAGCCACACTGGACCACCTAGAGTGTCTGTAGGTGCTGGGAGAGAGAGAATACAGCAATCGTGAGGCATTGAACTCATTTTGTCCTGTTAAAGCAGAAAGAAATTGAAACAAAACTCAACTGAAGTCCACCCCCAAAAGAAGTATTTATATCCACAATAGTGTTGTGGGATCTTTGAGGTATCAGTATTTTGACCAAAATCATCTGTGACTGGTGGCAACTTTGCCCAAGTTTTGCTTGGGCCTTCTAGGTTCATTAGCCACTCGGCCTGGCAGGCTGTACTCAGCTCCTGCTACCAGCCTAGATCCCATGCTTTCCAAGAGTAAGTCAGACATGGAGCAGTGATGGGAGTGTGATTGAATGTTAGGTCTGGCCACTGCACAGAGACAGACATGTCAGCTGTTGCTGTGGAACAAGTAGTTCCAAGTTCTGTCATGAGCACGGGCTCAGTAACAGGCTTCGGCTATACCAGGAACACCACAAGCAGTTTCCCTGACAGGCATCAGGGTATGCATTGGTGGCTGGAATCTTGGAGACACCAGGAACCTCAGGGGCTCAAAAAGGGCACCACAACCCTGGCTCTGTAGTCAAGGAAGCTCTGAGGTCTAGTTTCCTTGAATGGCCACACTTCTTCTCTCCTTCTCTTCATCAGTAATAGGGTGAGCATGGAACATGTTTTAGTCCTTTTTGTGTTCCAGCTCTTTCAGCCTTGCCATTTGGTGGATCTCGAGTACTTGTCCTGAAATCAGGAAGAATGAGCGATGCAGACAAGTGGAGAGTGAGCAAGATGAAGAGCTTTATTAAGCAACTGAACAGTTCAAAGGAGACCCACAATGGGCAACTCCTCTCCATAGTCAGTTTTTCCTGATAGCTATTCCTCTCTCAGCAGAGAAGGTAGTTCCTCTCTGCAGTGGTCATGTGGCATTTCTTCAGCTTTCAGCAGAGAGTAGGCTCCCTCTGCATCTGGTTGTTTCATTGACTCCTCAGCTCTTAGCAGAGAGGAGATCCTGAGGTGACAGTTCTCTGTGGCTGGTCATCTCATCATCTACCCATTGTCCATCTTGTTCCCTGCTCAAGTCTGGTTGAGTACAAGGTTTATATTAACCTCAGAGGGGAGGAAATGCATGGTTATTAGTCCATAGTTTGCCATGTGTGGGCCCAGAAAAAATCATGACAAATTTCCCCTCCAGTTCATGGGACTGGTGGCCCATCCCTCAGGAATCAGGCCCTCCTTGGTTTGAACATGGGGTTTAAGCAGGGACTAGGCCCCTTCCACCCAGGAACCTGTCTGCCTCCTGTCAATTTTATGGTGCCCAGGTTGTTTATGCTAAGGGATGCCTGCCGGTCAACACTGGGCTGTCTTCAGACCCCCACTTGTTGGCACCCAATGACTAGAGGGGGCAGAGATAGCAGGAAGCTGACATGTCAGCACTGCCTTGATTATGTGAATCCCAAGTCAGACTATGACAGCACACAGGTTCTTTCCAACTTTGCTCCAAGATTAGAGCAGGTGCCAACAGTAGGAAGAAGCCAGGCTGTGAGAGCAGGCACTTCTGAGTCTGCAGGGTGTGGGGTGTCAGTAAGCCTTTACATGCCCCTGAGATTGCAGAGATGTCTCAGCCCACAACCCCTGCAGGACAGCTGCAGCTGCATCCGGGGATCTTCTGCCATGCCAGCTCAGAAGTAGAGAGGGTCCTACTTTTCCCAGCTCCCACTGGCTCCATGGAGCATGCAGTCCTGACTGCTTCTCGTTACAGCCTGGGGTAGAGGCTTCAGGTCCTTCCTGGGTCCCTCTCTGCTTGCTTCTCCATGCTTGACCACACTGCTCTCCAGCCAGTATGTGGCTTGTCCTAGCCCCGTCATAGTGCCCCCTAAGATGGCAGGATCTCGGGGGGCCTTCCAGGGGTAGACTTTGGGGACTATCTGCCTTCTCCTCTGTTGCAGTGGTGGAAAAGATCAATAATGTAAGGCCAGGATCCAGAGGAAAAAGTCTCTGAGCTTGGGACTGGGTCTTGCCCAGCAATGCAAACATAGGGGTAGTGCAGATGACTTGGCACAGGGCACAGGGGACGTGGACCCAGGACTTCCTCTGCCATTTTTGCTGCTCACACCTCCCTTCTGCAGTCTGTGTAACGGCAGTGGTCAATCTGGATGGCCCATAGATGCCATCAATAAAAACAAAAAAATCATCAATCCCAGGAGTCAGAACTCAAGATTCCACAAACTTGACCACCAAGGGATATAGTGTTTTGTGTCTCCAAGTAATCTTAAAAGACATTCTGTGTCATTAAGACTGCAGCTCTGAGGTTAATTCTAGTTCTGACCTAGGCTCAGAGATAGTGAACTGTTGAGCAGGTGGGTGGGTGGGTCATGTCATGTTAAAGGAATGCTGGCATTACCCCTCCCCTAGTCCCAGGCTATACATCTCATGGCAAAAACAGAACAAAACAAAGCAAAAACAAACAAAAGAAACCACATTCCTTCTGCATAAAGAAAGGAAAGAAAAAAGTGGAGAAAATTGTGTGTTGCATCTTGGATACACGTGCTCAGCCACAGCAGGGTATAAAATTTGTCAGGTCATGGGGCCCTAAACTCTAAATGATGTTTTAGACACACTCAGGACAAGAATAAAATCTGATGCCTAAAAAAAAAAAAAAAAAAAAAAATAGTCCTGGCAGAGTTTATTACCACTCATATAAGTGCGCTTTGATCCTTAATAACCAACCAGCAGTGATACCCAGGTACTACACTGAAGGCTTTTAAAGAGTCTCCGAGCCTTGCTGGCTTCAGAAGAGACATAGAAAATTACCAGCTGTAGTGGCTATGTGGCAAAACTTCTTGTTGAAAAATGAGGAAAAAGTAAAGAGAGCTTTGTCTTCATAGGTACTAGCAAACCCACATGGGGTGGAGGGTTAGAACACCAAGTAGGCTCTTGGGATCCCATAATCCAGAATTTGACTTTTGGACAGCATTTCTGGACTTTCCTTGCCAGAGAAAATCCCTAAAAAGTGAGTTCCAGGCAAGGAAGAATTCCATGAACACACAAAGTTAAGCAATACACACTGGGGCATTTCAGAGGGTGTAACGATGAGTGGGAGGAAGAAGATCAAGAAAAGTAACTAATAGGCACAAGACTTAATGCCTGAATCATAAAGTAATCTGGACAACAAACCTTCGTGACACAAGTTTACCTGTGTAGCAAATCTGCATTTGTATCCCTGACCTTAAAATAATAGTTTTAAAAAACCATCAAACTGTAAGGGAATATTGTCAGTAGTCTTTCAGTAGTCCTTGTGGGTTGAGGTGGTAGTGGTTACAGAATAAGGACCTTCTGCCTTTAGAAAGAGGAGAAAAGAGTGGAAAAAAAATGTCTCACATGGCTTGAGTTCTAGCTCATCTGCAATACAACAGAACACCAGTTAGAGTGTTTTGATGTTTTTGATTCTAGTTACAGACTCCCGTACAGCACTTCTGAATGCATGTAGAAACTGAGTCACCTTGCTGCACTGAAGCCAAGAACACAGGCCTTGCTGTTTTGCCACTAGCTAATTGTAGAGTCACAAAGTCTAGGTTCAACATCGGCAGTAGCCAGGAATTGGTTACAGAAGGCCTTGAGTGACACCCAGTGCTGAGTTGGCTTCAGTTCTGAACTAGTGCAGTCATAGCAGTGTTGGCTACAGATGTTCTTTCTTATCTTCACCTCCACTACTATGGAAAACAATGTGGAGATTCCTTAAGGAACTGCCATTTGATCCAGCAATCCCACTACTGGATATCTACTAGGAGGAAAATAAGTCATTGTATAAAAAGATACTTGCATATGCATGTTTATAGCAACAAAATTCACAATTGCAAAAACATAAAAACAACCCAAAAGCCCATCAATCAAGGAATGGTTATACATACATATGTGTATATATATAAAATCAGCCATAAAAAGAAAGAATAATTATATTAAAAGACACTTCCATGTGCATGTTTATAGCATCAAAATTCACAATTGCAAAAATGTGAAAACAACCCAAATACCCATTAATCAACAAGTGGTTAAAAAAACTGTAGGATAGATATAGACACACACATATATATGTATGTGTGTATATGGAGTACTTCACCCATAAGACCACCTAAACGCCATCAATCAAAAAATGGTTAAAGAAATTGTGAGATATATATATATGTGTGTATACACACACATGTATTCCATATACATTAATATACTGTAGTATATATACTATATACAGTATATATATGGAATACATATATGCACACACATATTATATACATCACAATTTCTTTAACTTTGCAGCCTTTGCAAAGTAACTTTGAAGTGACTCAGAATGGGAAAACCAAACATCATATGTTCTCAATTCTAAGCGGGAGCCAAACTATGAGGACACAAAGGCATAAATATGACACAATGGACTTTTGGGACTCAGTGGGAAATGGTGGAAATGGGGTGAAGGATAAATAAATGACTACAAATACAGGGCAGTTTACACTGCACAAAATCTCACAAATTACCACTAAATAACTTAGGTAACTAAATACCATCTGTTCTTCCAATAACCTGTGGAAATAAAAAAATTAAAAAGATAAAAAAAGATAACATCGAAACAAACAAAATGAGAAACAAGAATAAGGTTGTTAGTTACAATCCCACAAAAATACACAGAAACAATATTTCTCAGACACTACTATAAGCACCTCTATGCAAACAAACTAGAAAAGCTAGAAGAAATTGAATTCTGGAAACACACAATCTCCCAAAAGTAAACCAGAAAGGAATTGAAACCCTGAACAGACCAATAATAAGTTTTGAAATTGAATCAATGATTAAAAAAAAAAAAACTACCAGTCAGACAAAGTTCTGGAGCAGATGGATTCACAGCTGAAATCTGAGAAAGATGAACTGGTATAAATCCTACTGAAACTGCTACAAAAATTTGAGGAGTAAGATGCCTCTCTAACTCAATGTATGAGTCAAGTATGACTCTGATACCAAAACCAGGGAAAGAAAAAACTAAAAAAAAAAGAAAAAAAAATCTAGCCAATATTGCTGATGAATATAGATGCAAAAATCCTCAACAAAATGCTAGTGAACTGAATTGAGAACACATCAGAAAGTTAATCTATCATGATCAAATGAGTTGTGTTCCTGGGATAAGGTCAAGAGACAAAACTAATCAATGTGATTCATCAAATACATAGAACTAAAAACAACACCACATGATTATCTCAATAGATGCAGAAAAGGCTTTTGATAAAATGCAATATTTTCTCCAGTTAAAAACCCTCAACAAATTAGGCATCAAAAATATATCTCAAAATAATAAAATCCATCAATAACACACCCAAACCAACATCACATTGAACAGGCAAATGCTGAAAGTATTCCCCTTGAAAACCAAATCAAAACACAAATACACGAAACACGACTCTCATCACTTCTATTCAACATAGCAGTAGAAGTCCTAGCCAAAGAAATCAGGAAAGATAAAGAAAGTGTTTCCAAATAGGAAAACAAAAAGTTAAGTGTCCTTCTTAGAAGACAACATAATTCTGGAAAATCTCATAATCTTAGACTGAGCCTCCTAGATCTCAAGAACAGCACAGTTTCAGAATACAAAAATCTATGTACAAGAATGAGGAGCATATATATATATATACCAATAACACCCAAGCAGAGGGTCAAATCAAGTATACAATCTCTTTTTTTTTTTTTTTTTTTTTTTTTATTATACTTTAAGTTCTAGGGTACATGTGCATAACGTGCAGGTTTGTTACATATGTATACTTATGCCATGTTGGTGTGCTGCACCCATCAACTCGTCAGCACCCATCAATTCATCATTTATATCATGTATAACTCCCCAATGCAATCCCTCCCTCCTCCCCCCTCCCCATGATAGACCCCAGTGTGTGATGTTCCCCTTCCCGAGTCCAAGTGATCTCATTGTTCAGTTCCCACCTATGAGTGAGAACATGCGGTGTTTGGTTTTCTCTTCTTGTGATAGTTTGCTAAGAATGATGGTTTCCAGCTGCATCCATGTCCCTACAAAGGACGCAAACTCATCCTTTTTTATGGCTGCATAGTATTCCATGGTGTATATGTGCCACATTTTCTTAATCCAGTCTGTCACAGATGGACATTTGGGTTGATTCCAAGTCTTTGCTATTGTGAATAGTGCCGCAATAAACATACGTGTGCATGTGTCTTTGTAGTAGACTAATTTATAATCCTTTGGGTATATACCCAGTAGTGGGATGGCTGGGTCATATGGTACATCTAGTTCTAGATCCTTGAGGAATTGCCATACTGTTTTCCATAATGGTTGAACTAGTTTACAATCCCACCAACAGTGTAAAAGTGTTCCTATTTCTCCACATCCTCTCCAACACCTGTTGTTTCCTGACTTCTTAATGATTGCCATTCTAACTGGTGTGAGATGGTATCTCATTGTGGTTTTGATTTGCATTTCTCTGATGGCCAGTGATGATGAGCATTTTTTCATGTGTCTGTTGGCTGTATGAATATCTTCTTTTGAGAAATGTCTGTTCATATCCTTTCCCCACTTTTTGATGGGGTTGTTTGTTTTTTTCTCGTATATTTGTTTGAGTTCTTTGTAGATTCTGGATATTAGCCCTTTGTCAGATGAGTAGGTTGCAAAAATTTTCTCCCATTCTGTAGGTTGCCTGTTCACTCTGATGGTAGTTTCTTTTGCTGTGCAAAAGCTCTTTAGTTTAATTAGATCCCATTTGTCAATTTTGGCTTTTGCTGCCGTTGCTTTTGGTGTTTTAGACATGAAGTCCTTGCCCATGCCTATGTCCTGAATGGATCTCATTCACAATAGCAAAAAAAAAAAAAAAAAAAGAAAAAGAAAAGAAAAGAAAAGAAAATGCCCAGCAATAAAGCTAATCAGACAGGTTAAAAAATCTCTGCAATAAGAATTATAAAAGACTACTAACAGAAAATAGAGATGATTCAAACAAAAAAAAATAATGTTCATGAATAGGAAGTGATATGATTTGGATCTGTGTTTCCACCAAAATCTGATGTCAAAGTGTAATCCCCAATACTGGAGTTGGGACCTGGTTGGAGGTAATTGAATCATGGGGCAGATTTTTTTTCCTCAATGCTGCTCTCAAAATAGTGCCCTTGTGCTTACAATATCTGGTTGCTTAAGAGAAGGTCAGTACCTCCTGCTGTTCTGTGTTCCTCCTACTCCAACCATACAAAATGTGGCTGCTTCCCCTTCAATTTTGCATAATTTCAAATTTCCTGAGGCCTCCCAGTCTCATGTATTTATGGCGATGCAAGAACAAACTAATAAAGAAAATTAGTACCAAGAAGTTAGACAGTGTTATAAGGATACATAAAATTGAAGTGACTTTGGAACTCCATAATGAGCAAAGGGATTAAAAGAAGACAGGAAGATGATGCAAAGCTTGGGATTTCCCAGAGATATTTAAATTATTGTGACCCAAATGTGACAGTGACATGAACAGTGAAGTCCAGGCAAAGAACCTGTCAGATGAAGATGAGTAACTTACTGGAAACTGAAGAAAAGGTCACTTTTGTCATGCATTAGCAGGAAAGAGGTTGGAGGCCTTGTGCACTTGAAAGTGATAATTTAGGGTATTTGGATAAATATATTTCTAAAACAGCAAAGCATTCAAGATGTGGCCAGCTGCTTCCACCAGCTTAATTTTATATTCTTTAGCAAAGAAATAATGTAAAACTGAAACTTGTATTTAAAAGAAAACCACAGAATAGAAATTTGGAAAACTTTCAGCAGATATGTGATAGAAAAAAGAAAAAATAGAGTTCCTTCAGGGCGGAGCAAGATGGCCGAATAGGAACAGCTCCAGTCTCCAACTTCCAGCACGAGCGACACAGAACACAGGTGATTTCTGCATTTTCAACTGAGGTACTGGGGTCATCTCACTAGAGAGTGCCGGACAATCAGTGCTGGTCAGCTGCTGCAGCCTGACCAGTGAGAGCTGAAGCAGGGCGAGGCATTGCCTCACCTGGAAGTGCAAGGGGGAAGGGAATCCGTTTTCCTAGCCAGGGGAACTGAGACACACAACAACTGGAAAATCGGGTAACTCCCACCCCAATACGGTGCTTTAAGCAAACGGGCACACCAGGAGAATATATCCCACACCTGGCCGGGAGGGTCCCATGCCCACGGACCCTCCCTCAATGCTAACACAGCAGTCTGTGGCGATCTTTCGGCAAGGCAGCAGCGAGGCTCGGGGAGGGGAGCCCGCCATTGCTGAGGCTTAAGTAGGAAAACAAAGCCGCTGGGAAGCTCGAATTCGGTGGAGCTCACAGCAGCTCAAGGAAGCCTGCCTGTCTCTGTAGACTCCAACTCTGGGGACAGCGCACAGCTGAAGACCAACAGGGGAAGCAGTGGGGGCCGGTGCAGACGCGAACGACTCTGTCTGAGAGCTTTGGGGAGAGCTGTGGATCTCCCGCTCAGAGGTTGAGATCCGAGAACGGACAGACTGCCTGCTCAGGTGGGTCCCTGACCCCTGAGTAGACTAGCTGGGAGACATCCCCCACTAGGGGCAGTCTGACACCCCACACCTTACAGGGTGGAGTACATCCCTGAGAGGTAACTTCCAAAGGAAGAATCAGACAGGTACACTCGCTGTTCAGCAATATTCTGTCTTCGGCAACCTCTGCTGCTGATACCTGGGCAGACAGGGTCTGGAGTGGACCTCAAGCAATCTCCAACAGACCAACAGACAGTCCTTCTGACTGTCAGAAGGAAAACTATCAAACAGGAAGGGCACCTATACCAAAACCCCATCAGTACGTCACCATCATCAAAGACCAGAGACAAATAAAACCACAAAGATAGGGAAGAAGCAGGGCAGAAAAGCTGGAAATTCAAAAAATAAGAGAGCATCTCCCCCTGCAAAGGAGCGCAGCCCTTCGCCAGCAATGGATCAAAGCTGGTCAGAGAATGACTTTGAGAGAAGAAGGCTTCAGTCCATCAAACTTCTAAGAGCTAAAGGAGGAATTACGTACCCAGCGCAAAGAAACTAAAAATCTTGAAAAAAGAGTGGAAGAATTGACAGCTAGACTCATTAATGCAGAGAAGATCATAAACGAAATGACAGAGATGAAAACCATGACAAGAGAAATACGTGACAAATGCACAAGCTTCAGTAACCGACTCGATCAACTGGAAGAAAGAGTATCAGCGATTGAAGATCAAATGAATAAAACGAAGTGAGAAGAGAAACCAAAAGAAAAAAGAAGAAAAAGAAATGAACAAAGCCTGCAAGAAGTATGGGATTATGTAAAAAGATCAAATCTAGGTCTGATTGGGGTGCCTGAAAGTGAGGGGGAAAATGGAACCAAGTTGGAAAACACTCTTCAGGATATCATCCAGGAGAACTTCCCCAACCTAGTAGGGCAGGCCAACATTCAAATTCAGGAAATACAGAGAACGTCACAAAGATATTCCTCCAGAAGAGCAACTCCAAGACACATAATTGCCAGATTCACCAAAGTTGAAATGAAGGAAAAAATCTTAAGGGCAGCCAGAGAGAAAGGTTGGGTTACCCACAAAGGGAAGCCCATCAGACTAACAACAGATCTCTCAGCAGAAACTCTACAAGCCAGAAGAGAGTGGGGGCCAATAATCAACGTTCTTAAAGAAAAGAATTTTAAACCCAGAATTTCATATCCAGCCAAACTACCTTTTATAAGTGAACAAGAAATAAAATCCTTTACAGATAAGCAAATGCTTAGAGATTTTGTCACAACCAGGCCTCCCTTACAAGAGACCCTGAAGGAAGCCCTAAACATGGAAAGGAACAACCGGTACCAGCCATCGCAAAAACATGCCAAAATGTAAAGACCATCGAGGCTAGGAAGAAACTGCATCAACTAACAAGCAAAATAACCAGTTAATATCATAATGGCAGGATCAAGTTCACACATAACAATATTAACCTTAAATGTTAATGGACTAAATGCTCCAATTAAAAGACACAGACTGGCAAACTGGATAAAGAGTCAAGACCCATCAGTCTACTGTATTCAGGAGACCCATCTCACATGCAGAGACATACATAGGCTCAAAATAAAGGGATGGAGGAAGATCTACCAAGCAAATGGAGAACAAAAAAAAAAGCAGGGGTTGCAATCCTAGTCTCTGATAAAACAGGCTTTAAACCATCAAAGATCAAAAGAGACAAAGAAGGCCATTACATAATGGTAAAGGGATCCATTCAACAGGAAGAACTAACTCCCCTAAATATATATGTACCCATTACAGGAGCACCCAGATTCATAAAGCAAGTCCTTAGAGACTTACAAAGAGACTTAGACTCCCATACAATAATAATGGGAGACTTCAACACCCCGCTGTCAACAATAGACAGATCAACGAGACAGAAAGTTAACAAGGATATCCAGGAATTGAACTCATCTCTGCATCAAGCGGACCTAATAGACATCTATAGAACTCTCCACCCCAAATCAACAGAATATACATTCTTCTCAGCACCACATCGCACTTATTCCAAAATTGACCACATAATTGGAAGTAAAGCACTCCTCAGCATATGTAAAAGAACAGAAATTATAACAAACTGTCTCTCAGACCACAGTGCAATCAAACTAGAACTCAGGACTAAGAAACTCAATCAAAACCGCTCAACTACATGGAAACTGAACAACCTGCTCCTGTATGACTACTGGGTACATAACGAAATTAAAGCGGAAATAAAGATGTTCTTTGAAACCAATGAGAACAAAGATACAACGTACCAGAATCTCTGGGACATATTTAAAGCAGTGTGTAGAGGGAAATTTATAGCACTAAATGCCCACAAGAGAAAGCAGGAAAGATCTAAAATGGACACTCTAACATCACATTAAAAGAACTAGAGAGGCAAGAGCAAACACATTCAAAAGCTAGCAGAAGGCAAGAAATAACTAAGATCAGAGCCGAACTGAAGGAGATAGAGACACAAAAAACCCTCCAAAAAATCAATGAATCCAGGAGTTGGTTTTTTGAAAAGATCAACCAAATTGACAGACTGCTAGCAAGACTAATAAAGAAGAAAAGAGAGAGGAATCAAATAGATGTAATAAAAAACGATAAAGGTGATATCACCACCGGCCCCACAGAAATACAAACTACCATCAGAGAATACAATAAACGCCTCTACACAAATCAACTAGAAAATCTAGAAGAATTGGATAATTTCCTGGACACTTACACTCTCCCAAGGCTAAACCAGGAAGAAGTTGAATCCCTGAATAGACCAATAGCAGGCTCTGAAATTGAGGCAACAATTAATAGCCTACCCACCAAAAAAAGTCCAGGACCAGATGGATTCACAACTGAATTCTACCAGAGGTACAAGGAGGAGCTGGTACCATTCCTTCTGAAACTATTCCAATCAATAGAAAAAGAGGGAATCCTCCCTAACTCATTTTATGAGGCCAACATCATCCTGATACCAAAGCCTGGCAGAGACACAACAAAAAAAGAGAATTTTAGACCAATATCCCTGATGAACATCAATCCAAAAATTCTCAATAAAATACTGGCAAACTGGATTCAACAGCACATCAAAAAGCTTATCCACCATGATCAAGTGGGCTTCATCCATGGGATGCAAGGCTGGTTCAACATACACAAATCAATAAACGTAATCCAGCATGTAAACAGAACCAAAGACAAGAACCACATGATTGTCTCAATAGATGCAGAAAAGGCTTTTGACAAAATTCAACAGCGCTTCATGCTAAAAACGCTCAATAAATTCGGTATTGATGGAACGTACCTCAAAATAAAAAGAGCTATTTATGACAAACCCACAGCTAATATCATACTGAATGGGCAAAAACTGGAAAAATTCCCTTTGAAAACTGGCACAAGACAGGGATGCCCTCTCTCACCACTCCTATTCAACATAGTGTTGGAAGTTCTGGCTAGGGCAATCAGGCAAGAGAAAGAAATCAAGGGTATCCAGTTAGGAAAAAAAGAAGTCAAATTGTCCCTGTTTGCAGATGACATGATTGTATATTTAGAAAATCCCATCGTCTCAGCCCAAAATCTCCTTAAGCTGATAATCAACTTCAGCAAAGTCTCAGGATACAAAATTAATGTGCAAAAATCACAAGCATTCTTATACACCAGTAACAGACAAGCAGAGAGCCAAATCAGGAATGAACTTCCATTCACAATTGCTTCAAAGAGAATCAAATACCAAGGAATCCAGCTTACAAGGGATGTAAAGGACGTCTTCAAGGAGAAGTACAAACTACTGCTCAGTGAAATCAAAGAGGACACAAACAAATGGAAGAACATACCATGCTCATGGATAGGAAGAATCAATATCGTGAAAATGGCCATACTCCCCAAGGTTATTTATAGATTCAATGCCATCCCCATCAAGCTACCAATGAGTTTCTTCACAGAATTGGAAAAAACTGCTTTAAAATTCATATGGAACCAAAAAAGAGCCCGCATTGCCAAGACAATCCTAAGTCAAAAGGACAAAGCTGGAGGCGTCACGCTACCTGACTTCAAACTATACTACAAGGCTACAGTCACCAAAACAGCATGGTACTGGTACCAAAACAGAGATATAGACCAATGGAACAGAACAGAGTCCTCAGAAATAATACCACACATCTACAGCCATCTGATCTTTGACAAACCTGAGAGAAACAAGAAATGGGGAAAGGATTCCCTATTTAATAAATGGTGCTGGGAAAATTGGCTAGCCATAAGTAGAAAGCTGAAACTGGATCCTTTCCTTACCCCTTATACGAAGATTAATTCAAGATGGATTAGAGACTTAAATGTTAGACCTAATACCATAAAAACCCTAGAAGAAAATCTAGGTAGGACCATTCAGGACATAGGCATGGGCAAAGACTTCATGTCTAAAACACCAAAAGCAACGGCAGCAAAAGCCAAAATTGACAAATGGGATCTAATTAAACTAAAGAGCTTTTGCCCAGCAAAAGAAACTACCATCAGAGTGAACAGGCAATCTACAGAATGGGAGAAAATTTTTGCAACCTACTCATCTGACAAAGGGCTAATATCCAGAATCTGCAAAGAACTCAAACAAATATATGAGAAAAAAACAAACAACCCCATCAACAAGTGGGGAAATGATATGAACAGACATTTCTCAAAAGAAGATATTCATACAGCCAACAGACACATGAGAAAATGCTCATCATCACTGGCCATCAGAGAAATGCAAATCAAAACCACAATGAGATACCATCTCACACCAGTTAGAATGGCAATCATTAAAAAGTCAGGAAACAACAGGTGTTAAAGAGGATGTGGAGAAATAGGAACACTTTTACACTGTTGGTGGGATTGTAAACTAGTTCAACCATTATGGAAAACAGTATGGCAATTCCTCAAAGATCTAGAACTAGATGTACCATATGACCCAGCCATCCCACTACTGGGTATATACCCAAAGGATTATAAATTATTCTACTTCAAAGACACATGCACACGTATGTTTATTGCGGCACTATTCACAATAGCAAAGACTTGGAATCAACCCAAGTGTCCATCTGTGACAGACTGGATTAAGAAAATGTGGCACATACACACCATGGAATACTATGCAGCCATAAAAAAGGATGAGTTTGCGTCCTTTGTAGGGACATGGATGCAGCTGGAAACCATCATTCTTAGCAAACTATCACAAGAAGAGAAAACCAAACACCGCATGATCTCACTCATAGGTGGGAACTGAACAATGAGATCACTTGAACTCAGGAAGGGGAACATCACGCACTGGGGCCTATTATGGGGAGGGGAGAGGAGGGAGGGATTGCATTGGGGAGTTATACATGATATAAATGATGAATTGATGGGTGCTGACGAGTTGATGGGTGCAGCACACCAACATGGCATAACTATACATATGTAACAAACCTGCACATTATGCACATGTACCCTAGAACTTAAAGTATAATAAAAAAAAAAAAAAAGAAAGAAAGAAAAAAGAAAAAATAATAACAAAAAAGAAAAATAAAAATTTCTGGAGAAAAAATTAAGATGACTGTAAAAATTTACGTAGTTACAGAAGAAAAATGTTGACAGGCAAGATGATGAGGAAAATGCCTCAAAGACATTTCAGACACCTTAGTTGCAGTCTCTCTCATCACAGAGCAAGATTCCAAGGAGTACAGAATGGTGTTATTGGCCAAGACAAGGGTACTGCTGCCCTGTGCAGTCTCAGGGGTCTACTTTGTGCTGCTGTAGATTCCACCTCTGCTCAAAGTTCAAAAGATACATCTTGGGGCCACTGTTTCAGAAGGTATAGGACATAAACCTTGGTAGCTTTCATACAATATAAAACTTGTGGGTACACGAGTACAAGAGTTGAGGCTTGAGATACTCTGCCTAGATTTCAGAGGATGTATGGAAAAGCCTGAATGTCTAGGTAGAAACATGCTGCAGGGGTAGAGTCCTTATGGATAACCTCTACTAGGACAGTGCAGAAAGAAAATGTGAGGTTCATCATGTACAAAAATTAACATAAGGTGGCTTAAAAAACTTAAAAGTACGAATAGGAACAACTCCAGTCTCCAACTCCCAGCGCGAGCGACACAGAAGACCGGTGATTTCTGCATTTTCAACTGAGGTACTGGGGTCATCTCACTAGGGAGTGCCGGACAATCGGTGCTGGTCAGCTGCTGCAGCCTGACCAGCGAGAGCTGAAGCAGGGCGAGGCATCGCCTCACCTGGAAGCGCAAGGGGGAAGGGGATCCGTTTTCCTAGCCAGGGGAACTGAGACACACAACACCTGGAAAATCGGGTAACTCCCACCCCAATACTGCGCTGTAAGCATACAGGCATTCCAGGAGAATATATCCCACACCTGGCCGGGAGGGTCCCACGCCCACGAAGCCTCCCTCACTGCTAACACAGCAGTCTGCCGCGATCTATCCGCAAGGCAGCAGCGAGGCTGGGGGAGGGGCGCCCGCCATTGCTGAGGCTTAAGTAGGTAAACAAAGCCGCTGGGAAGCTCGAACTGGGTGGAGCTCACAGCAGCTCAAGGAAGCCTGCCTGTCTCTGTAGTCTCCACCTCTGGGGACAGCGCACAGCTGAAGACCAACAGGGGAAGTAGCGGGAGCCGGTGCAGACGCGAACGACTCTGTCTGACAGCTTTGGGGAGAGCCGCGGATCTCCCAACGCGGAGGTTGAGATCTGAGAACGGACAGACTGCCTGCTCAGGTGTGTCCCTGACCCCTGAGTAGCCTAGCTGGGAGAAATCCCCCACTAGGGGCAGTCTGACACCCCACACCTCACAGGGTGGAGTACACCCCTGAGAGGACACTTCCAAAGGAAGAATCAGACAGGTACACTCGCTGTTCAGCAATATTCTATCTTCGGCAACCTCTGCTGCTGATACCCAGGCAAACAGGGTCTGGAGTGGACCTCAAGCAATCTCCAACAGACCAACAGAGAGTCCTTCTGACTGTCAGAAGGAAAACTATCAAACAGGAAGGACACCTATACCAAAACCCCATCAGTTCGTCACCACCATCAAAGACCAGAGACAGATAAAACCACAAAGATGGGGAAGAAGCAGGGCAGAAAAGCTGGAAATTCAAAAAATAAGAGCGCATCTCCCCCTGCAAAGGAGCGCAGCCCATCACCAGCAACGGATCAAAGCTGGTCAGAGAATGACTTGGACGAGAGGAGAGAAGAAGGCTTCAGTCCATCAAACTTCTCAGAGCTAAAGGAGGAATTACGTACCCAGCGCAAAGAAACTAAAAATCTTGAAAAAAGAGTGGAAGAATTGACAGCTAGACTCATTAATGCAGAGAAGATCATAAACGAAATGACAGAGATGAAAACCATGACACGAGAAATACGTGACAAATGCACAAGCTTCAGTAACCGACTCGATCAACTGCAAGAAAGAGTATCAGCGATTGAAGATCAAATGAATGAAATGAAGCGAGAAGAGAAACCAAAAGAAAAAAGAAGAAAAAGAAATGAGCAAAGCCTGCAAGAAGTATGGGATTACGTAAAAAGACCAAATCTACGTCTGATTGGGGTGCCTGAAAGTGAGGGGGAAAATGGAACCAAGTTGGAAAACACTCTTCAGGATATCATCCAGGAGAACTTCCCCAACCTAGTAGGGCAGGCCAACATTCAAATTCAGGAAATACAGAGAACGCCACAAAGATACTCCTCCAGAAGAGCAACTCCAAGACACATAATTGCCAGATTCACCAAAGTTGAAATGAAGGAAAAAATCTTAAGGGCAGCCAGAGAGAAAGGTCGGGTCACCCACAAAGGGAAGCCCATCAGACTAACAGCAGATCTCTCGGCAGAAACTCTACAAGCCAGAAGAGAGTGGGGGCCAATATTCAACGTTCTTAAAGAAAAGAATTTTAAACCCAGAATTTCATATCCAGCCAAACTAAGTTTCATAAGTGAAGGAGAAATAAAATCCTTTACAGATAAGCAAATGCTTAGAGATTTTGTCACCACCAGGCCTGCCTTACAAGAGACCCTGAAGGAAGCCCTAAACATGGAAAGGAACAACCGGTACCAGCCATCGCAAAAACTTGGCAAAATGTAAAGACCATCGAGGCTAGGAAGAAACTGCATCAACTAACGAGCAAAATAACCAGTTAATATCATAATGGCAGGATCAAGTTCACACATAACAATATTAACCTTAAATGTTAATGGACTAAATGCTCCAATTAAAAGACACAGACTGGCAAACTGGATAAAGAGTCAAGACCCATCAGTCTGCTGTATTCAGGAGACCCATCTCACATGCAGAGACATACATAGGCTCAAAATAAAGGGATGGAGGAAGATCTACCAAGCAAATGGAGAACAAAAAAAAGCAGGGGTTGCAATCCTAGTCTCTGATAAAACAGACTTTAAACCATCAAAGATCAAAAGAGACAAAGAAGGCCATTACATAATGGTAAAGGGATCAATTCAACAGGAAGAGCTAACTCTCCTAAATATATATGCACCCAATACAGGAGCACCCAGATTCATAAAGCAAGTCCTTAGAGACTTACAAAGAGACTTAGACTCCCATACAATAATAATGGGGGACTTCAACACTCCGCTGTCAACATTAGACAGATCAACGAGACAGAAAGTTAACAAGGATATCCAGGAATTGAACTCATCTCTGCACCAAGCGGACCTAATAGACATCTATAGAACTCTCCACCCCAAATCAACAGAATATACATTCTTCTCAGCACCACATCGCACTTATTCCAAAATTGACCACATAATTGGAAGTAAAGCACTCCTCAGCAAATGTAAAAGAACAGAAATTATAACAAACTGTCTCTCAGACCACAGTGCAATCAAACTAGAACTCAGGACTAAGAAACTCAATCAAAACCGCTCAACTACATGGAAACTGAACAACCTGCTCCTGAATGACTACTGGGTACATAACGAAATGAAAGCGGAAATAAAGATGTTCTTTGAAACCAATGAGAACAAAGATACAACATACCAGAATCTCTGGGACACATTTAAAGCAGTGTGTAGAGGGAAATTTATAGCACTAAATGCCCACAAGAGAAAGCAGGAAAGATCTAAAATTGACACTCTAACATCACAATTAAAAGAACTAGAGAGGCAAGAGCAATCACATTCAAAAGCTAGCAGAAGGCAAGAAATAACTAAGATCAGAGCAGAACTGAAGGAGATAGAGACACAAAAAACCCTCCAAAAAATCAATGAATCCAGGAGTTGGTTTTTTGAAAAGATCAACAAAATTGACAGACCGCTAGCAAGGCTAATAAAGAAAAAAAGAGAGAGGAATCAAATAGATGCAATAAAAAATGATAAAGGGGATATCACCACTGACCCCACAGAAATACAAACTACCATCAGAGAATACTATAAACGCCTCTACGCAAATCAACTAGAAAATCTAGAAGAAATGGATAATTTCCTGGACACTTACACTCTCCCAAGGCTAAACCAGGAAGAAGTTGAATCCCTGAATAGACCAATAGCAGGCTCTGAAATTGAGGCAACAATTAATAGCCTACCCACCAAAAAAAGTCCAGGACCAGATGGATTCACAGCTGAATTCTACCAGAGGTACAAGGAGGAGCTGGTACCATTCCTTCTGAAACTATTCCAATCAATAGAAAAAGAGGGAATCCTCCCTAACTCATTTTATGAGGCCAACATCATCCTGATACCAAAGCCTGGCAGAGACACAACAAAAAAAGAGAATTTTAGACCAATATCCCTGATGAACATTGATGCAAAAATCCTCAATAAAATACTGGCAAACCGGATTCAGCAGCACATCAAAAAGCTTATCCACCATGATCAAGTGGGCTTCATCCCTGGGATGCAAGGCTGGTTCAACATTCGCAAATCAATAAACGTAATCCAGCATATAAACAGAACCAAAGACAAGAACCACATGATTGTCTCAATAGATGCAGAAAAGGCTTTTGACAAAATTCAACAGCCCTTCATGCTAAAAACGCTCAAGAAATTCGGTATTGATGGAACGTACCTCAAAATAATAAGAGCTATTTATGACAAACCCACAGCTAATATCATACTGAATGGGCAAAAACTGGAAAAATTCCCTTTGAAAACTGGCACAAGACAGGGATGCCCTCTCTCACCACTCCTATTCAACATAGTGTTGGAAGTTCTGGCTAGGGCAATCAGGCAAGAGAAAGAAATCAAGGGTATCCAGTTAGGAAAAGAAGAAGTCAAATTGTCCCTGTTTGCAGATGACATGATTGTATATTTAGAAAACCCCATCGTCTCAGCCCAAAATCTCCTTAAGCTGATAAGCAACTTCAGCAAAGTCTCAGGATACAAAATTAATGTGCAAAAATCACAAGCATTCTTATACACCAGCAACAGACAAGCAGAGAGCCAAATCAGGAATGAACTTCCATTCACAATTGCTTCAAAGAGAATAAAATACCTAGGAATCCAGCTTACAAGGGATGTAAAGGACCTCTTCAAGGAGAACTACAAACCACTGCTCAGTGAAATCAAAGAGGACACAAACAAATGGAAGAACATACCATGCTCATGGATAGGAAGAATCAATATCGTGAAAATGGCCATACTCCCCAAGGTTATTTATAGATTCAATGCCATCCCCATCAAGCTACCAATGACTTTCTTCACAGAATTGGAAAAAACTGCTTTAAAGTTCATATGGAACCAAAAAAGAGCCCGCATTGCCAAGACAATCCTAAGTCAAAAGGACAAAGCTGGAGGCGTCACGCTACCTGACTTCAAACTATACTACAAGGCTACAGTCACCAAAACAGCATGGTACTGGTACCAAAACAGAGATATAGACCAATGGAACAGAACAGAGTCCTCAGAAATAATACCGCACATCTACAGCCATCTGATCTTTGACAAACCTGAGAGAAACAAGAAATGGGGAAAGGATTCCCTATTTAATAAATGGTGCTGGGAAAATTGGCTAGCCATAAGTAGAAAGCTGAAACTGGATCCTTTCCTTACCCCTTATACGAAGATTAATTCAAGATGGATTAGAGACTTAAATGTTAGACCTAATACCATAAAAACCCTAGAAGAAAATCTAGGTAGTACCATTCAGGACATAGGCATGGGCAAGGACTTCATGTCTAAAACACCAAAAGCAATGGCAGCAAAAGCCATAACTGACAAATGGGATCTAATTAAACTAAAGAGCTTTTGCACAGCAAAAGAAACTACCATCAGAGTGAACAGGCAACCTACAGAATGGGAGAAAATTTTTGCAACCTACTCATCTGACAAAGGGCTAATATCCAGAATCTACAAAGAACTCAAACAAATATACGAGAAAAAAACAAACAACCCCATCAAAAAGTGGGGAAAGGATATGAACAGACATTTCTCAAAAGAAGATATTCATACAGCCAACAGACACATGAAAAAATGCTCATCATCACTGGCCATCAGAGAAATGCAAATCAAAACCACAATGAGATACCATCTCACACCAGTTAGAATGGCAATCATTAAGAAGTCAGGAAACAACAGGTGTTGGAGAGGATGTGGAGAAATAGGAACACTTTTACACTGTTGGTGGGATTGTAAACTAGTTCAACCATTATGGAAAAGAGTATGGCAATTCCTCAAGGATCTAGAACTAGATGTACCATATGACCCAGCCATCCCACTACTGGGTATATACCCAAAGGATTATAAATTAGTCTACTACAAAGACACATGTACACGTATGTTTATTGCGGCACTATTCACAATAGCAAAGACTTGGAATCAACCCAAATGTCCATCTGTGACAGACTGGATTAAGAAAATGTGGCACATATACACCATGGAATACTATGCAGCCATAAAAAAGGATGAGTTTGCGTCCTTTGTAGGGACATGGATGCAGCTGGAAACCATCATTCTTAGCAAACTATCACAAGAAGAGAAAACCAAACACCGCATGTTCTCACTCATAGGTGGGAACTGAACAATGAGATCACTTGGACTCAGGAAGGGGAACATCAGACACTGGGGTCTATCATGGGGAGGGGGGAGGGGGGAGGGGGGAGGAGGGAGGGATTGCATTGGGGAGTTATACATGATATAAATGATGAATTGATGGGTGCTGACGAGTTGATGGGTGCAGCACACCAACATGGCATAAGTATACATATGTAACAAACCTGCACGTTATGCACATGTACCCTAGAACTTAAAGTATAATAAAAAAAAAAAAATAAAATAAATAAATAAATAAATTTGCATCATGTATGCTTAAAAAAAAAAAAAAAAAAAAGGAGAAACTGATCTCAAGGAGTCAAGAGAAGAGACAGATTCAATAGTAGAGGATGGGCAAAATATCAAATGCTGCAGAGGCAGAGACTGTGATGTGCTGGAGCCACGTTGTTAAATTTTCAGAATTTTATTGAGCCAATTGTTACACATGCTATTATTAACACTTAAATTGAATACAGTTAAATTATATTAAAAATAAAAGTAATAAATACAAAAAAAAAAAAAAAAAAAAAAAAAAAAAACTTAAAAGTAAAATGTAAAACTGTAGAGACCCTAGAAGAAAACCTAGAAAATACTATGATAGATATCAGCCCTAGTAAATACTTCTTGATGCAGACTCCAAAAACAATGACAATAAATGAAAAAATTAGCAAGTTTGTCCAACTAAACAGCTTCTGCACCATAAAATAAATGGAGTAAACAGTGTGCAGAATACAAAAATATATTTGCAAACTATGACTTCAGCAAATCTGTAGTACCCAGAATCTAGAAGAAACTTACAAAGCAAAAAACAAGGAACCTCATTTTGAAAAGGAGACAAAGGACATGAACACAGCCTTCTCAAAAGATGACATCCAGATGGCAAATGAACATATATTTAAAAAGTCAAAGTTACTAATAATTAAGTGTAAAACAGAAACCACAATCAGATGCCATCTCACAAGTCAAAATGCCTATTATTAAAAAGTCAGGGGAGTGAGGAAAGATGTCAAACTAGAAGCAACTGCAATGCATGGCTCTCACAGAGAGGAAATAAAAAGGTGACTAAATAATGCACCTTCAACTTAAACATCCAGGCACTCATTGGGACTGATCAGGGAAATGGCTTGTCTCATTGAAAATGGAGAGAAGCAGTCAAGGTGACGAACCACCCAGGAGCAACATGAAGACGAGGGAATCCCCCACCCCCACCGAGAGAAGTGGTGAGTGAATGTGTGACCCCAGGAAACCAAGCTTCTTCCATGGATCTCTGCAACACTCAGATCAGCAGATACCACTGTGAACCAGGGCCTTGGGCCTGACACATATAGCTGCATAGAATCTCACTAGAGCTGTTTCTCAGACATGCACAGAGATCCAGGGGATTTATGTAATCAGAGTCTGAGATCCATAACTAAGGTGACTGCAAGGTGAAGTGGCAGGTCTGTACATACCCATAGAAAATGAGCTGAATCCAAGGGGCCAAGCAGCATTAGTCTGAGGTCACTTCCACAGCACCAAATAATAAGGCTGACTTGGAATTCCAGCCAGCCACTGTCAACAATGTAGCACCAACCTCAAACAGAATGGGGACCACCTTTGCTGTTTGCTAACCTCAGCAATTTCAGTCTGTGGTTTTGGAAAGTCCAAGTTGTTTGGGTGCAGAAGGGCTCCCCCAGCACAAACAGCTGCTCTACCAAAATGTGGCCAGACTGTTTCTTTAAGCAGGACCTTTATCCATTCCTCCTCACTGGGTGAGATCTCCCAAGCTGGGACTCCAGCCACACCTGCTTGTATTCTATAGAAAACAAATTTCTAACTTCTCCCTAAGGGAAAGTGCCTGGGGGACTGACCAGCTGCCAACTTTGCTGTTTGGATGGCTAAGCTATTCCAGCCCAAGGGCTTAGGAAAGTCCAAACTGAGTGTGAAAGAGACCCCTGCACCAGCACAACACAGTTGCTATACCAAGAAAGGACAGACTGTTTCTTCAAGTGTGACCCCAGTCCATTTCTCCTCACTGGGTAAGACCTACAAACCAAGACCTCCAGTCACCTCCTAAAGGTGCATTTGGGTCATCAAAAGCTTCATACTCCCATGGATTGCACTCAGAGAGGAAGGTTCAACCTGCTATCTTTGTTGTTTCATAGCCTTCCCTGGTGAAACCTCCAGGCACTAGAAAAGATGAGGTAACTAGGGTCTGGACCAGAACCCCAGCAAACTGCAGCAGCGCTACAGAAAAGTGGAAAACTCAGTGTTTCAGAGAGCCCAAGTGCCCTCCTTCCTCTGAATGACTACAACACCTCTCTAGCAAGCCTTAGAACTGGGCTGAGAACTGGCTGAGATAACTGAAATGCCAAAGTAGACCGTAGAATGTGAAAACAAACAGATTGCCTGAGCTAAAGGAACTTGTTGTAACCCAACACAAGGAAGCTAAAAATCATGATGAAACAGCTTCATTTTCTGTAGTGTACATACCCTGGTTCTGTGTTATGGTCAAGAAAGACATACAGAAACACACAAGGAGTAGGTTTAATAGTGGAAAGCTTAACAGGCCAGGCCACCCAAAAGAGAGTCTATTGTGGCAGAATGTAATCGGCTTTGAACAGAGCCTTAAGGAGGTGGTATTTGATTCACATAGGACACAAGGGATTGGTGTGATCCAGGTGTTCCATTTATATAGCCCACAAAAGACTGACCCTCTTACCTAGGCTTTTATTAAGCAAATGTGCCATCTACTTAGAGGTCACCATGATACCTGCACACCTGGTTTTACCTGGATGGTGCCATGACTCCTGTAAACATGGTGACAAGGAAAATGCCATATTGAATGTACCAGGCTTCCAAGTACAGCTGTTAGCATTTAAATATAAAAGCTTCTAGTCTGCATATTCATCAGGCTGCTTTCTGTTACAGAAGAAATGGTTTGGAGCTGCTTTTTATTAAAGTAAAATTCCACTAAGGCATCTTTTACTTTTTTCTAAAAATGCCTCAAAATATTTTTTTAATAATTCTTTATTGTTTCCCCATTCACAAGATGTGACTCTAACTGCTGTTAGGAGGTGTTGGACAATGATTCTTTCTCTCTACTTATTGCTGAAAGAGGTGTCATATCAGGGGACAGCAATTGGGGGTCCTCCTGAGGTGATATAAAAGTTCTCAGAAATTCAGGAGGGTGGAGCAAGATGGCCGAATAGGAAGAGCTCCAGTCTCCAGCTCCCAGCACAAGCGACACAGAAGACAGGTTATTTCTGCATTTTCAACTGAGGCACTGCGTTCATCTCACTAGGGAGTGCCAGACAATCAGAGCTGGTCAGCTGCTGCAGCCAGACCAGTGACAGCTGAAGCAGGGTGAGGCATCACCTCACTTGGGAAGCGCAAGGGGGAAGGGAATCTCTTTTCCTAGCCAGGGGAACTGAGACACACAACACCTGGAATATCAGGTAACTCCCACCCCAATACTGCAGTGTACCAAGGGTCTTAGCAAATGGGCACACCACGAGATTATATCCCACATCTGGCCGGGAGGATCCCAAGCCCACCCACGAAGCCTCCCTCATTGCTAGCACAGCAGTCTGCGATATAACTGCAAGGCAGCAGCGAGACTCCGGGAGGGGTGCCCGCCATTGCTGAGGCTTAAGTAGGTAAACAAAGCCACTGGGAAGCTCGAACTGGGTGGAGCTCAGAGCAGCTCAAGGAGCCCTGCCTGTCTCTGTAGACTCCACCTCTGGGGACAGGGCACAGCTAATCAACAACAACAACAACAACAACAACAAAAGCAGCAGAAACCTCTGCAGACGCAAACGACTGTGTCTGACAGCTTTGAAGAGAGCAGTGGATCTCCAAACACGGAGGCTGAGATCTGAGAATGGACAGACTGCCTGCTCAAGTGGGTCCCTGACCCCTGAGTAGCCTAACTGGGAGACATCCCCCACTAGGGGCACACTGACACCCCACACCTCACACGGTGGAGTACACCCTGGAGAGGAAGATTCCAAAGCAAGAATCAGGCAGGTACATTCGCTATTCAGCAATATTATATCTTCTGCTGCCTCTGCTGCTGATACCCAGGCAAACAGGGTCTGGAGTGGACCTCAAGCAATCTCCACCAGACCTGCAGCTGAGGGTCCTGACTGTTAGAAGGAAAACTAACAAACAGGAAGGACACCCACACCGAAACCCCATCAGTACGTCACCATCATCAAAGACCAGAGGCAGATAAAGCCACAAAGATGCGGAAAATGCAGGGCAGAAAAGTTGGAAATTCAAAAAATAAGAGCGCACTTCCCCCTGCAAAGGAATGCAGCTCATCATCAGCAACGGATCAAAGCTGAATGGAGAATGACTTTGACGAGACGAGAGAAGAAAGCTTCAGTCCATCAAACTTCTCAGAGCTAAAGGATGAATTTCATATCCAGCACAAAGAAACTAAAAATCTTGAAAAAAGAGTGGAAGAATTGATAAGTAGAATAATTAATGAAGAGAGGGCCATAAACGAACTCACAGAGATGAAAATCATGACATGAGAAATACGAGACAAATGCACAAGCTTCTGTAATCAACTGAATCAACTTGAAGAAAGAGTATCAGTGATTGAAGATCAAATGAATGAAATGAATTGAGAAGAGAAATCTAAAAAAAAAGAAGAAGAAAAACAAATGAACAAAACCTGCAAAAAGTATGGGATTATGTAAAAAGATCAAATCTACGCCTGATTGGAGTGCCTCAAACTGAGGGGGGAAATGAAACCAAGTAGGAACACTCTTCAGGATATCATCCAGGAGAATTTCCCCAACCTAGTAGGGCAGGCCAACATTCAAATTCAGGAAATACAGAGAATGTCACAAAGATACTCCTCGAGAAGAGCAACTCCAAGACACATAATTGCCAGATTCACCAAAGTTGAAATGAAGGAGAAAATCTTAACGGCAGTCAGAGAGAAAGGTCGGGTTACCCACAAAGGGAAGCCCATCAGACTAATAGCAGATCTCTCGGCCGAAACTCTACAAGCCAGAAGAGAGTGGGGGCCAATATTCAACATTCTTAAAGAAAAGAATTTTAAACCCAGAATTTCATATCCAGCCAAACTAAGTTTCATAAGTGAAGGAGAAAAAAAATCCTTTACAGATAAGCAAATGCTTAGAGATTTTGTCACCACCAGGCCTGCCTTACAAGAGACCCTGAAGGAAGCCCTCAACATGGAAAGGAACAACCAGTACCAGCCATTGCAAAAACATGCCAAAATGTAAAGACCATCGAGGCTAGGAAGAAACTGTATCAACTAACGAGCAAAATAACCAGTTAATATCATAATGGCTGGATCAAGTTCACACATAACAATATTAACCTTATATGTAAATGGACTAAATGCTCCAATTAAAAGACACAGACTGGCAAACTGGATAAAGAGTCAAGACCCATCAGTCTGCTGTATTCAGGAGACCCATCTCACATGCAGAGACATACATAGGCTCAAAATAAAGGGATGGAGGAAGATCTACCAAGCAAATGGAGAACAAAAAAGAGCAGGGGTTGCAATCCTTGTCTCTGATAAAACAGACTTTAAACCATCAAAGATCAAAAGAGACAAAGAAGAACATTGCATAATAGTAAAGGGATCAATTCAACAGGAAGAGCTAACTATCTTAAATATATATGCACCCAATACAGGAGCACCCAGATTCATAAAGCAAGTCCTTAGAGACTTACAAAGAGACTTAGACTCCCATACAATAATAATGGGAGACTTCAACACTCTGCTGTCAACATTAGACAGATCAACGAGACAGAAAGTTAACAAGGATATCCAGGAATTGAACTCGTCTCTGCAGCAAGCAGACCTAATAGACATCTACAGAACTCTCCACCCCAAATCAACAGAATATACATTCTTCTCAGCACCACATCGCACTTATTCCAAAATTGACCACATAATTGGAAGTAAAACACTCCTCAGAAAATGTAAAAGAACACAATTATAACAAACTGTCTCTCAGACGACAGTGCCATCAAACTAGAACTCAGGACTAAGAAACTCAATCAAAACCACTCAACTACATGGAAACTGAACAACCTGCTCCTGAATGACTACTGGGTACATAACGAAATGAAGGCAGAAAGAAAGATGTTCTTTGAAACCAATGAGAACAAAGATATAACATACCACAATCTCTGGGACACATTTAAAGCAGTGTGTAGAGGGAAATTTATAGCAGTAAATGCCCACAAGAGAAAGCTGGAAAGATCTAAAATGGACACTCCAACATCACAATTAAAAGAACTAGAGAAGCAAGAGCAAACACATTCAAAAGCTAGAAGAAGGCCCGAAATATCTAAGATCAGAGCAGAACTGAAGGAGATAGAGACACACAAAACCCTCCAAAATATCAATGAATCCAACAGTTGGTTTTTTGAAAAGATCAACACAATTGATAGACCACTAGCAAGACTAATAAAGAAGAAAAGAGAAAAGAATCAAATAGATGCAATAAAAAACGATAAAGGGGGCCGGGCGTGGTGGCTCAAGCCTGTAATCCCAGCACTTTGGGAGGCCGAGATGGGCAGATCACAAGGTCAGGAGATCGAGACCATCCTGGCTAACACGGTGAAACTCCGTCTCTACTAAAAAATACAAAAAAACTAGCCGGGCGAGGTGGCAGGCACCTGTAGTCCCAGCTACTCAGGAGGCTGAGGCAGGAGAATGGTGTAAATCTGGGAGGCAGAGCTTGCGGTGAGCTGAGATCCGGCCACTCCACCCCAGCCTGGGTGACAGAGCGAGACTCCGTCTCAAAAGAAAAAAAAAAAAAATGATAAAGGGGATATCACCACCAACCCCACAGAAATACAAACTACCATCAGAGAATACTTTAAACACCTCTATGAAAATCAACTAGAAAATCTAGAAGAAATGGATAATTTCCTGGACACTTACACTCTCCCAAGACAAAACCAGGAAGAAGTTGAATCCCTGAAAAGACCAAGAGCAGGCTCTGAAATTGAGGCAATAATTAACAGCCTACCCACCAAAAAAAGTCCAGGACCAGATGGATTCACAGCTGAATTCTACCAGAGGTACAAGGAGGAGATGGTACCATTTCTTCTGAAACTATTCCAATCAATAGAAAAAGAGGGAATCCTCCCTAACTCATTTTATGAGACCAACATCTTGATACCAAAGCCTGGCAGAGACACAACAAAAAAAGAGAGTATTAGATGAACATCCCTGATGAACATTGATGCAAAAATCCTCAATAAAATACTGGCAAACTGGATCCAGCAGCACATCAAAAAGCTTATCCACCATGATCAAGTGGGCTTCATCCCTGGGATGCAAGGCTGGTTCAACATACACAAATCAATAAACGTAATCCAGCATGTAAACAGAACCAAAGACAAAGACCACATGATTATCTCAATAGATGCAGAAAAGTCCTTTGACAGAATTCAATAGCCCTTCATGCAAAAAACGCTCAATAAATTCGGTATTGATGGAATGTATCTCAAAATAATAAGAGCTATTTATGACAAACCCACAGCCAACATCATACTGAATGGGCAAAAACTGGAAAAATTCCCTTTGAAAACTGGCACAAGACAGGGATGCCCTTTCTCACCACTCCTATTCAACATAGTGTTGGAAGTTCTGGCTAGGGCAATCAGGCAAGAGAAAGAAATCAAGGGTATTCAGTTAGGAAAAGAAGAAGTCAAATTGTCCCCGTTTACAGATGACATGATTGTATATTTACAAAACCCCATCATCTCAACCCAAAATCTCCTTAAGCTGATAAGCAACTTCAGCAAAGTCTCAGGATACAAAATTAATGTGCAAAAATCACAAGCATTCTTATACACCAGTAACAGACAAGCAGAGAGCCAAATCAGGAATGAACTTCCATTCACAATTGCTTCAAAGAGAATAAAATACCTAGGAATCCAACTTATAAGGGATGTCAAGGACCTCTTCAAGGAGAACTACAAACTACTGCTCAGTGAAATAAAAGAGGACACAAACAAATGGAACAGCATACCATGCTCATGGATAGGAAGAATCAATATCATGAAAGTGGCCATACAGCCCAAGGTAATTTATAGATTCGATGCCATCCCCATCAAGGTACCAATGAGTTTCTTCACAGAATTGTAAAAAACTGCTTTAAAGTTCATATGGAAACAAAAAAGAGCCCACACTGCCAAGACAATCCTAAGTCAAAAGAACAAAGCTGGAGGCATCACGCTACCTTTCTTCAAACTTTGCTACAAGGCTACAGTAACCAAAACAGCATGGTACTGGTACCAAAACAGAGATATAGACCAATGGAACAGAACAGAGTCCTCAGAAATAATACCACCCATCTACAGCCATCTGATCTTTGACAAACCTGAGAAGAACAAGAAATGGGGAAAGGATCCCCTATTTAATAAATGGTGCTGAGAAAATTGGCTAGCCATAAGTAGAAAGCTGAAACTGGATACTTTCATTACTCCTTATACAAAAATTAATTCAAGATGGATTAGACACTTAAATGTTATACCTAATATCATAAAAACTCTAAAATAAAACCTAGGGAATACCATTCAGGACATAGGCATGGGCAAGGACTTCATGTCTAAAACACCAAAAGCAATGGCAGCAAAAGCCAAAATTGACAAATGGGATCTAATTAAACTAAAGAGCTTCTGCACAGCAAAAGAAACTACCATCAGAGTCAACAGGCAACCTACAGAATGGGAGAAAATTTTTGCAATCTACTCATCTGACAAAGGGCTAATATCAAGAACCTACAAAGAACTCAAACAAATATGCAAGAAAAAAACAAACAACCCCATCAAAAAGTGGGCAAAGGATATGAACAGACATTTCTCAAAAGAAGACATTCATACAGCCAACAGACACATGCGAAAATGCTCATCATCACTGGCCATCAGAGAAATGCAAATCAAAACCACAGTGAGATACCATCTCACACCAGTTAGAATGGCAATCATTAAAAAGTCAGGAAACAACAGGTGCTGGAGAGGATGTGGAGAAATAGCAACACTTTTACACTGTTCATGGGATTGTAAACTAGTTCAACCATTATGGAAAACAGTATGGCGATTCCTCAAGGATCTAGAACTAGAAGTACCATATGACCAAGCCATCCCATTACTGGGTATAGACCCAAAGGATTATAAATCCTGCTGCTATAAAGACACATGCACACGTATGTTTATTGTGGCACTATTCACAATAGCAAAGACTTGGAATCAACCCAAATATCCATCAGTGACAGACTGGATTAAGAAAATGTGGCACATATACACCATGGA
Organism: Rhinopithecus roxellana; assembly: GCF_007565055.1. Lineage (NCBI taxonomy): Eukaryota > Metazoa > Chordata > Mammalia > Primates > Cercopithecidae > Rhinopithecus > Rhinopithecus roxellana. Next base: position 2,553,602 of record NC_044570.1, read on the forward strand.
ATACTATGCAGCCATAAAAAAAGGATGACTTTGTGTCCTTTATAGGAACATGGATTCAGCTGGAAACCATCATTCTCAGCAAACTTTTGCAAGAACAGAAAACCAAACACCGCATGTTCTTACTCATAGGTGGGAACTGAACAATGAGATCACTTGGACTCGGGAAGGGGAACATCACACACTGGGGTCTATCATGGGGAAGGGTGGCGGGTAGGGATTGCATTGGGAGTTATACCTGATGTAAATGATGAGTTGATGGGTGCTGACAAGTTGATGGGTGCAGCACACCAACATGGCACAAGTATACGTATGTAACCAACCTGCACGTTATGCACATGTACCCTAGAACTTAAAGTATAATAATAATTAAAAAAAAGAAAAAGGAGTTCTCAGAAGAATGGTGTGTCCATGTGTGACTCTGTCTGCAGCACCATTTAAACTTTGATTATTTCTAGAATAAAGGAGATAAATTCTACAGGAAGGTTTAAAATATAGGGTGAGAATATAAATATTAAGATTACCACTCTTAATAGGGGTACTGTAGACATTAACTATTACAGTAGAATGTGATACCTTTTAGTTACAGTAATGTATTGTAATGCTGGTTTGCTACCACTAGGTGTTGATGTTACTGTACGCTACCAGAAGCGGTAATATAAAAACAACATTTTCTTTGAGGAAAGCATGTACCTTTCCCCTTTGATTTGCCTTTAGGAAAATGTTTTAGGTTTAGGTCATTTGTATAACTTGGGATATGATTGGGAGAAATATATTATTGGCTGGCTAAAATAACTTTACTGTCAGTTTCAGGATTTTCTTTCTTTTAATTATTAAATTATTTCATGACTTTTACAGAACATTTACAATGTTTCAGATTTTCTGACTTGTCCTAAAAATCTTTCCTTTAAATGACTGCCATTCCAGTCATTTCCTTTTAGGACAAGAATTTACTATACAAGATCATTCCTTCGATAAAATCTCTTTCATTATAACCTTATTTCCATAGCTCAGAGTGTGCCATATTTCTAATTTTCAATAAAAAGTGCTATCAAACTTAATGAGAGTAAGACTTTCATGTATACTTCTTGTTTGTAACTATTACTCCTACTATAAGCAAAATAATCTCAACCAAATATTTCCTGCAATTATTATTCATTATTAAGATGATAATTTCACAAAATACTACAGTAATTAGAATTTTGCAACCAGATGAGTGTCACAGCACACAGTTCTTTTGGAAATAGTAACGTGACTACAGCAGTTCCCTCAAGAATGGTGCAGTAAATAATTTTAAAACTTTACTTGCCAAGATACATTTCCCTTTGGGGACCTATGAAGTTACAAATGCAATTTCATGTATAAGTAAAATGTCTCTGCAGATATGATTAAAAATAAGTTCTAATATTTGGCCGTGAGTTTTGAGAGAAAAGGTGGAGGTGGGGGTTGAACTTAGTAAGATGAGTAGCCCTCACTCAGTTACTTTCATTATTTTCAGCTTCAGATCTTCTATTTCTTCATACCGATATTCAGGGCATTCTTCTGGGCTTTCAGGGATTGCTCCCTCAGCTCTTCAGGCTTTGAGGTGAGTGTGATATATTCAGAAGTTGATGCCTGTAACTTTTACCATGAAGGAAGATGAAAGAACAATGTGATGCCCTTAACAGCTTGGCTTAGGGAAGGAGAGAGAAATGAGTTTTCACTAATACCAAACTTCCTGTATTAAGTAAAGGTGGTCCTATTTCCCATGGTTGGGCTTCTGCTAGTTGTTTCAATTCCTGTTGGAAGTGAGCTAGAGATCTTACACATTTAACCAATTTAGAGGTTCTCTGTCTGGAAACAATCTATTAGCACATTGAACAACTTTATCCTTTCCTAAGTGAAAAGTTTAGTGAAGGATTTTAAGGACTTTCTATTGGCGGGAGACTGGCAGATGGAGCTTGCCATCCTCTAACTGTAGCCATTCTGAGGGCTGAAAAGTATATCTTCAGAAGTGGCCTATTCTATTCCTTCAGGAAAATATTAAGGTTTAATTTATCTTATGGAGCCTTCTTGATTAGAATGACTTGGAACATGCTAATGCCTTGAATCTTCCTTGCTGCTTACTTAGCTGTCTGATCTGCTAACCTATTTCCTTTGGCCAGTTTATTCCCTTTTGATGTTCCTTATGATGCATCGCTGTTATCTATTGTGGAATAAAAACTAAGAATAATAACCTGTTATTTTTCTGGTGATGTTTCATGGGAGATCCATCAGTGGTTTAAAAAAAAAAAAAAAAAAAAAAAAAAAGGTCGTTCCTTTTAAATGGTAGGATGAGCATGGAGAACTGATAAAGATACTTGGAATTAGTGTAAATGTTAACTACCTTTCACTTGCTTAATCCAGGTGCTCTTGTAAGAGCTATTAGTTCAGCTAACTGATTGCTTATCTAGGGAGTGAAATTATTTAGAGTGAGTACTGCTTATCCTACCTTGTGTACTTCTTGCCTTACCAGCTATTTATTAGCTAAGAGCTCCCTGTAGAAGACAATAATCCTGCTACATTATGTGGGGTTGTAAACAAGCTATGATTTCCTTGGATTAATTTAGAGGGTTTTTTTTTTAATTTTATTTTTTCCTTTTTTTTTTTTTTTTTTTTTTTTTTGACTAGTAGAGTCATAGTGGCATGGTTTGAAAGCATGTGTAAAAAACAGGTCCTCCTAACTGCAACGATGAGGTTGAAATAAATATGAAACTACAGTTTTCCCTGAGATGCCCTCTATGGTCATACTATGAGAAGAGGGGAGGCCTGGATTAGAAAGTAGAAAAATAGAGACTGGCTCTAGTGTTTAGAAGGAGGTCTACTTTCCTTCTTTCAATTTCCAGAATCATCTGGGACTTCCTACACTATACTGGCAGTTTGAGTCACTGGAGCCAGGAATTTGAACCCAGGACCCATCGGTGCTGCTGGACCATCTGTGAGACTGATTTTTAACCCACTGACCTCCCCCTCTGGGGGCAGTTTGATCTCCGGTTGCCTTCACCACAGGCTGGACAGGGTCAAGCTGGCTTCTTCCTGCTATTTGGGTCCTCCTTCTTAAAATACCCTGGCTTGCCAAACCAAGAGCACCTTGTGGATGTACCTCAGGGATCTTGCCCTTTGCAACCCTGCAAAGCAGCCACTAGAAGATTTGTCCCTCCCCTGAGCTTTCTCTCTTTCATTTGGGCCTCCTCTTGGTACCTATTATAAAAGACCAAAGTGGCCACCTTCAGGAGGTTCTCTAAGTTGCTGCCTGGTCCTGTAGCTTGCTTCTGTAGTTTCCTTCTAATATTGGAGCTGCCTGTGTAATAAACTTATCCTTTAGAATGAGCTGTTATTTGGCTGAATCAGGGGGTCAGGAGGTGTACTCTATGAGTGCCTTGCTCAGCCTTTCCATAAAGGCTGCAGGATTCTCATCTGGCTTTTCATCTGTCATAGACAGTTTAGAATAATTGAGAGGTTTGGACTTCGTTCTTCATAGGCCCTTTGAAATGCATATTAAAAAGTACTTCTTTTCCATTTATCTGTAAAGGTATTAGGGTACTAGTCAGGACTATCGAAAAGAACTGCTTGTTTCCTATTGGGAATGGTGTTCCTGCTATTTATTTGATTTTCCTATTTGCTTTTTCTTTCTTGGTGTAATACAGGAGATATATTTCTCATATCTGAAATTCTCTGCTGCCTACAGATCTACCTCCTTTTCAGCTGTGGTCAGGGTTTGGTTTAAGAGCAGCATAACATCCTTCCATATGAGCTGAAACACCTGAGATCAATTCTGGAAAGCTTCTACATGCCTACTGGTGTTGTCAAAAAATTGGCCTAAGTTTTCCTTTATTTGTCTAATGTCCTGTAACGAGAAGGGAATTTGAGGTGGCCCCAAATAAGGAAAATACTCAGATGGTTCCATAGAAATTGCTTCTAATTCTGGTCACTTATTCTCTATATGCAGTTGATCTTACAAGCTTGCAAAGGTTTAGTGAAAATGCCATGGCCTTGAGCAAAAGAAAATGAGTTGCTTTTCTTTACAAATTCCTGAGGTTTAAAAATCTCCAGCGTTTCAGAGTGCACTTCAGAGGGGTACAAGCTAAAACTGGTCTGTTACCCATCTGGAATAAGAAGTGAGAATTATTCCCCAATTCTTTTATTGTGACCCAAGAGAGATGGGAAGGCAGTGGGAATGCCCATCCCCCACACCCCCCACCTCCCCGACTATTTTCTCTCCTTGGGTTTTGAGTCCCAGCAATAGGGTAAATGTTCTGCTCACAGTTGTGAGCATGGTTCTCCAAGCCATGGAATGAAATAAACTAAGTAATGGGATTAGCCATACTTTACCTATGCAAGCTTAACTTATCCTCCTGTGTAATCTGCCTGGCTCTCTGAAAAATGAGTCTCCAAATAAACTATGTTGTCTTTGGTCGAGGCTTCTTTAATGGAGGCAGTGTGCTAGATTGCCTGCTATTACAGTCCGTGCTAAAACATTTACCCTTAGAAAAATGGTACAGGTTGACTTCCGGACCATTAAAATCCACTTACTAATTAAGTACTGTTCTAATTGGAGACAGAACAGAAGTCTTAAATGAACAGGTGTTTGTTTAATTCATGCTGTTGGGATATTGTTGGGACTAAAATATGACATAGAGGACATTTAACTCCTAATTGATTAAGCTTTTCTTTCCCCAGAGGGACTTAGAGCCTGATTTCTAGCAGCACAAGGAATTGGGAAACTTCAGTGTTACAAGACTGACAACGTGCCTAATGAAGAGGATTTGTATTTCCACTAAGTGGTGATGTTGGCTCAGAAATACAATGGGAGCATCGGAGAAAGGATAGACAAGAGAGAGCGAGCGAGGTGTTTATTGAGTAATACATGTTTGCTAATCTTTCTTAACAGAACTGTTTCCCTGAACTGTTAAACTTTCTTCACATGGCACAGAGAGAATATGAGCCACTGTAAGAATATGAGCCACAGTGACTGAGAATAGAAAATGAAGTAAAATTTTGCAACAGGATAGCTGGAACTCCATTACAAATATCCAGACTGTCTGTCAGAGTCTGGGTTCAGTCTAGAAGGCATTGAATCACACCAGGATGTGCCCTGGCCAGAAATTTTCAGTTGTCCCAGGACTTTTCTGAGCCTCAGGCAATGATGAGGACTTCTGTGGAAGAAAACTGCTTAGAAAAGAGCCTTGAGATTAAAGGACAGACTTGAGGTTGACTCCAAACTCACAACTCTGATGTTTCTAGTTCCTGTTCTGATCCTGATCCCAGGTGAGAACACCAAAAATGAAATGGCTCCATCGTCTGGAGTATATGTACCCTGGTTCTTAGTCATGGTTGAAAAGGAACTCAGGACATGGACACACAAAAGGAGTGCATTTAGGAGTGGAAAGTTTAATAGAAAAGAGGAGAAAGGAAAGGCTTCCTCATGCTGCCGAAGGAGGTCAACCACAAGGGGGTCTCCAAACTGCAGTGTCATGCAGCTGGTTTTGTAGAGAGCCTTTAGGAGGTGGTGTCTAATTTACATAGGGTACAGGGGATTAGTTTGATCAGGTGTGCCATTCATATAGCCAACAAAAAGACTGGCTATCCCACCCCAGTCTTTTATTATGTAAATGTGGCATCTACCTGGAGGTTGCCATGATACCAGCACACATATGGTTTTAACTGCATTTTGCCATGACACCAGTAAACATGGTGACAAGAAAAAAATAAATGGGAATCACCATATTGAATGTACCTGACTTTCAGGTACAGCTGCATTTAGATATAAAAGCTTCTAGCTTGCATATTTATCAGGCTGCTTTCTGTTTAAAAAGAAATGGTTTGGGACTACTTTTTATTAAAGGAAAGTTTAACAAGAAAAAGACAGGAAAAATTGAAACAAGTTGGAAAACATATTTCTTGACATCATCCAGGAGAACTTCCCCAATCAAGCTACAGAAGCCAAGATTCATATTTGGGAAATGCAGAGAACCCCAATATGATACTCCATAAGGAGATTATCCTCAAGACACATAATCAAAGATTCTCCAAGGTCAAAGAGAAATAAAAAAAAGTTAGGATCACCGAGAGAGAAAAACCAGTTCACCTACAAAGGGAAGTTCATCAGACTAACAGCAGACCTTTCCGCATAAACTCTCCAACCGTTAGAGATTAGGGGCCAATATTCAACATTATTTAAAAAAAGAAACTCCAGTCCAGAATTTCAAACCCAGCCAACAGAAGTTTCAAGAGTGAAGAAGAAATGAGACCCATTTCAGACAAGCAAATGATAACAGAAATTGTTAACCACCAGACCTGCCTTACAATAGCTCCTGAAGGAATCACTAAATATGGAAAGAAGAAAATACCACCAGCCACTACAAAAACGCACTGAAGTACCCAAGCCAGTGAAACTATAAGGCAATCACATAAACTGATGCAAAATAACCAGCTAGCATCATGGCAGCAGAATCAAATCCATGGTTGCTTCCAAGATGGCAGAACAGGAATAGCTCCAGTCTAAGGCTCCCAGTGAGATTGACGCAGAAGACAAGTGATTTCTGCATTTCCAACTGAAAGTACTGGGTTCATCTCATTGGGACTGGTTGGACAGTGGGTGCAGTGCATGGAGGGCAGGCCAAAGCAGGGTGGGGTTTTGCCTCACCCAGGAATCACAAGGTGTTGGGGGATTTCACTTTCCTAGCCAAGGGAAGCTGTGACGAATATACCTAGAAAAATGGTATAATCCCACCCAAATATTGCACTTTTCCCCCAGTCTTAGCAACCAGCAGACCAGGAAATTCCCCCCTCTGCCTGGCTGAGAGGGTCCCACATCCATGGAGCCTTGCTCACTGCTAGCGCTGCAGTCTGAGATTGACCTGCAAGACTGCAGCCTGGTGGGGGAAGGCGGGCATCTGCCACTGCTGAGGCTTGAGTAGGTAAACAAACCAGCCAGGATGCTTGAACTGCATGGAGCACACCACAGCTCAATAAGGCCTATTGTCTCTCTAGACTCCACCTCTGTGGGCAGGGTATAGGTGAACAAAAGGCAGCTGACAATTCTGCAGACTTAAAACGTCCCTGCTAACAGCTTGAAGGAGGTAAGACAATGGTTCAATAATCGGTACCCGCGAAGCGAATATTGCGAGC